>NC_052612.1:53727380-53879880 GCF_016545825.1 Eucalyptus grandis
ATCAGATAAGGCCCAAAGTAAGTAAGCAGAAGGAAAGAAGCGGCAATCGCAGTCGTGATATTGTACAGACAGCTTTAGGATCATTCTTCATGCGCACAGGACGTAACATGTTGTTCGCTTCCACGGAGGTTCAGTACGAACTCGACTGAGAGAACCCGGAAGCAATTCCGGATGGAAACAAGGAACACCACGGGTAGATAGCAAAGGGAGCGAAGGGTGGCGAGAGAGCGAAAAAGGAAAATCCCGGGATCCTTCTTCATTGGCAACGCGTATATTAGCAGAAGAAGAAGAAGAAGGAAGCGTAACAAAGAAGGTGAAATAGAAATTTACGACAGAGAGAGGGGGCAGGTGGGAGGGTAGGGTGCTGAGGATGGGAACGAATCGGGCGGACGATTCGGTGGCCCGGTGCGATCGGTGATGAATTGAATTTGTACAAACCAAAAGAAGGGAAGGAGGAGGAGGAGGAGGAGGAGGAGGGCTTACCGGGGGAGATCGATAGTGGAGAGAAACAGGTCGCCATCCCCACGACACAGGCCGAGAAGACGCAGAGAGAGAGAGAGAGAATCGAAGAGAGGAAGCAGAAGAAGAAGAAGAAGAGGAGAGGGAAGGAGAGGGAGAGAGGATAGGGAGGGAGCGGAAATATCGAAAGAGCATCTGTTGTCAATGGGAGGGAATTACCTCCCTAATCCTTACATTTACGAAAATTGCCATTGGGGTGGACCGGTGGACGGAGTAACGATCGATGGGAGAATAATGTCGATGCAAGAACCCCGCCAAAAAAAGAGAAGCCCTTTGGGGTTTCCGTCCCTCCCAGCGGATCGTGGCAACATTCCAAATTGATCTTTTACTCTCCTCCTTGGCATCACCGCTGACATTTTTTTTACTCCGTGGCCATTCTCGCTATATATATATATATGTATGTATTCACTATACAACATGAGCGATGGGTTCTGTTGAGTTTCAAATTAACATTGAAAACAAATTCAAATTGAGATTAAAAGTATTTGGGGCAAATAGGCCAATCTTGAACTTTTTTTTTTAATATGATCATATTGACAAATCGAACTAGTGTACAAAGTAGGTGACGTGGCCTGCGACCCCAATCTTGGGGTTAAAAGTAAAGGAAAACAAGGGCCAGCCCATCCCATATCAAGCCAAGCCCATTTTATAAAAAGGATGGAGCCCATTTAGACACTGACTTTACTTTCGACAGCCTAAGTAGCTGACACCGATATACATTATATATGCATTTTTTTATACTATGACAAATTTCATTTTTATTCATTTCACAAATAGATAAATAATAATCAAGAGCCTAAGATGAATTTACACTAAAAAGAAGTAATCCATCATTTATTAATATTATTCATTATTTCAATTTGATAAATTCAACTCCATTCTAACCATCCATAAAACTTGGAGGAAAGAAAGAAGAAAATGTAATCCATATGTTGGACTTACATGTCAAACCGTGAAATCTGAAATAGAAGAAAAAGAAATAAACTATGAGGATAAAATGTATGTCATGGAAAGTGAGAGTTAGAAGAGAAGAGTAGATGAGATTTTTTTCCCCTTATTATTTTTTATTTGTTTACATATTTACATTTTTGACCTTTATTGAAAATTTTAAAAATTGATCCCATACGTGTCATGTCACAATCACGCGTCAAATTCAATTTATGTTGTAGAAAGTACGAAGAGAATTGGCGTGTCGAATTTTCCAACACCTATTGGCCAAGTATCAGAGAATGTCAAAAAGAGTATTGAAATGTTCGACATAACATGAACGGCTCCTACGGAGTATAGATATTTCTTAGTAATGGCAGCTCTATTCCGAAGGCCCCTTTGGGCATTGATGTCGGCACAAAAGCCGCAAGGGACACAAGAAGAAGTAAGAAAGGAGGGGTACATTAATGCACCGTGGGAGAGAGAACGAAACTCTGCTGTAGCGGATGACGAGAGGAGAGAGAGAGAGAGAGGGCGAGAGAATGTGGTGGTGACTGGTGAGAGCTGGCGTTGGACGAGACAACAGAAGTGGGCAGATGGAGCGAAAGGGTGAACGTAATACTGCGACGGATATGAAGATTTTCTGCAAATGCTGACGGCGGCAACTAGATAAGATCTAAGTACGTCGTCAGCAAAGCAACATTTAGCAGATGTGCAAGCTCATGGACATGGACATGTTGATGTAAAAACGTAAATGAGTTCCAGTCCTCCAAACACCGATGAACTTGTTAGATGCATATATACAACGTCAAAGTCACCCTACCATCCCAGTCCTCTTCTTCCCCGTTCCTTTTTTGTTACAAGTAGCGACACTCCATTCCATTCTATGAAGATAGCTGAAGCGGCAGAAAAAGTTCAAAGCCCCTCAAATAGCACCGTGAACCCCACGAGAAGACAGTTTCCAGCGGAGACCGGCGAGTAAGCTCACCGACTGGTACGCACCATCGACATTCCCAGATCAACAATAACTTCCAAGTTGTCTGTGGCTTTCAGAGCCCGGATAGCATCAGAGAGAAGAAAGTAAGGGACAATTAAGATTACCAACTTACAGCCCGAAAATTCCTCAGTATCTTCAAGTCTCGGCTTTCAACTCCTTATATACATACAGCAGTGCCTGTGCACTCAAACAGCGGAGAGGCTATAAAGTAAAAACTCGAGAAAAAAAGAAAAGGAAGCAAGTATTTGGAAAAAGACTATTGGTGAATCCTATGTGGGTTATCAACAAATGGTATAGGCCTTCCCCTCAGAAAGCCAACAGAGGACGGACGAAGTCCCAGCACATCCATTGGGTAAAACTAAATGTACACCATTTGTGCAAGGACCAAAGGTCATTTTTCTGAAAAGTCCCCAAAAAGGAGCAAGGATGTATTCACACGACGGCTTTCAGGCAATAGTTGCTCCGCATCAGGAACAGGTTTAAATCCTTTGTCACTGTCTGGGAAAGGGAAAGAAAGAGACAAGGAAAGAGAACCAGAAACAGGGTCCTCTTCCTGGGCAGCCACCGCCTCTGGATGACTATCGCTTTTATCTGCCACACCAATCCAAAGGGGCAGAAGTCCTTTGTTTGATGACTTTGTTTTTGCTCCCAAAGCAAGGTCAAGATTTGGGACCCCATCATGAGATCGAGCTGGAACCGATGACGGCAGTGTTTTCCAAGGCATGGAGCTCTCCGCTGAGGTTAGGTCCTTTGCATGATTGGAAAGGACAGGAAAGAAGAACCTCTCAGCAGTTCCCGTGTTTTCCAAATTGATCGGCTCATCACACACTTTATTGTGCAACTTCTCCACAACTGCCAGAGTGGAATCCTGCGCACTTTTCTGTGATGCAAAACCATCTACCAGATTTGCATCTATCGGCCTACTAGCCTCATATATTTCCCTACAATCAGTCTTTTGCTTCTTATCCACATGCTCTATTTTAACATTTTCACTACTAACATTATTCCATGCCACTTTTTCATTAGTGCCAAACGAAGTTTGTAAGGCTGTCTCAACAAGATCTGAATGTCGCCGCTTCTTTTCATGCTGCAAATGCTTGAGCACATCTGAAGTCGTCGATTCTACCTCTAATGCAGCACCTTGCTTCTGTTCATGCTGCAAATGCTTGAGCACATCGAAAGTCGTCGATTCTACGTCTACTGCAGCACCTCTATCCATGAGCCTGTCTTCTTCCTTCAAGATTCTGTCAAGCTTCACTTCATTTCCCCGTGCCATGCAATTCTTGCTCCCTGCTATTCCTGGATTCCTCCAAGCAAAGAATGGGACAAAGAAACTTTCGATGCCACTTTTTCATTAGTGCCAAAAGAAGTTTGTAAGGCTGTCTCAACAAGATCTGAATGTCGCCGCTTCTTTTCACGCTGCAAATGCTTGAGCACATCTAAAGTCGTCGATTCTACCTCTAATGCAGCACCTTGCTTCTGTTCATGCTGCAAATGCTTGAGCACATCGAAAGTCGTTGATTCTACGTCTACTGCAGCACCTCTATCCATGAGCCTGTCTTCTTCCTTCAAGATTCTGTCAAGCTTCACTTCATTTCCCATGCCATGCAATTCTTGCTCCCTGCTATTCCTGATTCCTCCAAGCAAAGAATGGGACAAAGAAACTTTTCTGTCCGGAGAGGTAGCACACTGCATCAACATCTTATCATCTTCGGCACTACTATGGGCACCAGTTGTTACATACGGCTGAAGCTCCATGGGCACTATGGCATCTGAACCAGAAACTTCATTCTACAGAAAGTATTGTAGATGTCATTTGAACCATGAAAAAAACTTAAGATCACCAGAGAACGGTCAACGCTATCACAATCACAAATTCTGCAACATAAACACTTAAAAATTGAATATCACGAGTTTCACACTCTGTGTCAGGTTCTACATAGTTGCAGAAACAGTGTTAGAAATTAACAACTACATAACCTATTTGATGCAATGGAACAACAGAAACAAGAAGAGTGCTATTTGGGTACTTCACATCAATGACATCAAGCAAACCAATAAACCAAACAAAGCTAGAACATAATGCTGTAACAATTTTCTACAGAATACAAAGCAAACTAACAAAAATATGCTACTTGTGACAAAGGCTCAGAATCTCTTGGATTGCAAGGACTCAAGGCAAAAGGTGCAAACCCTCTACCAAAAAGGACCATTAAGATTTCGATTTTCTTCATGAATGCACAACATTAGTAAATTACCCTATTGATGTCTCAGTTAATATCAAATTCACCTCTTCATGGGAAACACTGACCATGTATTGCAGGTAAAACATCTTATTAAGTATAAGAAACCTCCTAGACAAGTCATAAGCAGCATACATAGAGGGCCCCACCCACAACACAAAAAAAAAAAAAAAAAAAAAAAGGAATGCACAGAAAGCATTCTAAGAAAGATTCATGCCTGGGATGTTTGAGGACATTTCTTTTGCTGCTTTGACCAGTCACTGCTTGTAAAGGAGCCATGCAAATCAATGGAATCATGTCCACTGTCTTCCTCAATTGAGACTTCGTTCAAACATATACGCATCTTATCAATTGAAGAGTCTTTTGCATGACAATTTCCATTCATGGCCATGGATGATGGTGTGATCTGAGAACTGCCCAATGAAGGATTCCCAGAGGGAGAACTCTGTTCGCAATATTTACCACATGGAGGCAGATTCTCACCATTACATTTAGGAAGAGATAGCTTATTAGATGACGGTACAACAGAAGGAGGAATATCTTTCTCTGGAAGTGTCACATTCAAGTGGATATACTTGACTTCAGTGAAGAACCAGATTGCTGCTCTGAACCAATTACATTTCTTCCCCGGAAAACACCCCAGAGATAAAACAACGTGTTCCAGCCTGTCAACAAGAAGTCTTTTGTTATTCTCCATTGTATGAAGGACATTACATATTACTGAAAGCTTAAATTTTCTATCCTTACTCAACCTACAAAAATTCAAGAGATGCCACTTCGACAGCAGTAATGATGAAGCCCTTCCCTACTACCAGGGGGATCATTCAAGAACGTGCAATGCTTAGCCTAGTCACGGATAAGACTAGCACAGTTGATTACACGATTTATCTCATTCTGGACAATATTGTATAGTTTCCCATGACTTCAGACTAATGATTAAAATTTCGATGGTTATTTGAAAAATGAATCTGTTAAAAGTAGTTGCTAGCATAACTGGCAAAGTTTTACAATTGATGCAAAGAACCTGAAATAAGACTATGGCTTTCTCAGGAATTAGGGTGTGAATTAGGAAGAGGCAGGCCACCCTTTCTATTTGTACTAGGATCCAGCACCTACTTTTACCTCTCCCCACAACCCCCCAAATAATTGCGGGTGTCATGGGTATTGGCAATAACTAAACCAGATGCGTTACTTTAATGTAGTGGCATGTATAAAGATTATTTGCAACTTCATCCCATAGAGTATAGATGGCAATTTTTGACATAACTCGTTTGCACCATATGGACAATGTATTTAAGCATGTTAGAATTCAGCTTAATTGTCTACGGGTCACAAATGGGTCAGTCCGTTTTTACACGGATAATGAATGTGCCGTTGACGGATTGATCCTTTCTACCCATCTACGACATTCTTAGACACGTTTAATTAAACTGGTCAACATCTTACACATGTTTAGACACACTTAGACATGTTACTACACGTTTAACTACATATGTACACATTTGTATAAGATATAGTAGTTTAAACTTGTTAATAGTATCATGTCATGTCATGTAACCCATTTAAAATAATTGTCACGTTTGGGTTTCAAGAATATAACATGATTGATAAACAACGTGTTAATGTATCATGTCCTGTCACATAACCCATTTACCCAAAAAAAAAAAAAAAGATGTCGTGTTTGGGTTTCAAGAATATAACATGATTGATAAATGCTTGAAACATGCCGTGTTTGATTTAGAGCTGAATTTGACATGACACAAAAGCAAGAATCACTGGCCCTACTATAATTAACACCAGCCTCTCCCCTGCTACCGCCAGAACCTTAAAGGTAAAAATCAGAAAACCTGGCTGATAAAGTTCACAGTGCCTATCAGGAAAACGAGAGGAACCCTTTCATTGAATAGCAGAAGAAGAAACAGAAAATAGCAGTTTTTTTTATCTATATAAACTTTGGTGCAGGCAAAAGGTAGAAAACGTAAACTTAGAACTTTCTCAGTATTAGTAAATAGGAGACACAGCAATTGATTCTTACGCTGGGATTTCTCTGGGAGTTGGTTGATGGGAAAATCAGTAGTTCAACACCATCAAAATTTCCTTTCAAAGCTAAATCACTCTTGATCATCTTCTCCAAAGACCTTGTAGCTCCTCTCATAACTGTGTCGTCACCAATAAGCAAGTAAGAAAAACTTGCTGTCACAACAAAACATGCACATTGTGTCCGTATTTCATAAGCAGAAAAATAGTAGTCAGTGACATACCTCTCGGGATCCTCCGCGAAAAAGTAAAGAGCAATATTATCATCTTGAGCACCACTATCATAAAACTGGGTTGGCCATGTACAACTTCTAGGTACTTCGCTCAAGGAAAGTTTATTTGAAAACTTCTTCACCATGTCAAGAACCCTAGGTGAAGCCAAAGTAGACAGATGTGCTTGAAGTCCACCACAAAAATCTAGCTGCTGACTGCCTCTGCACACCTCCAAACTCCCTCTGTAAAATAAAATAAATACTTAAAATAACATCAGGTTAACCTTCAGACGATGATAATAAATTTGATAAAGTTTGAGGCTTCATACCTCCAGATACACTCATGCTCCGGAATAGCTGATATCCTGCAAATAGCAGACGGCAAAACTGAAACGCAAGGTAAATGGCTTGAAGAACTCCCTCAGGGTGCCTAGTGAAATCTATGTTCGCTCCTTTTAAGGAAGTAGCTCCTTTTGTGGTCCAGTCAGCTGTGTTGCATTATTGCCAATCATCTGCAAGCGGGAATCAGATGTACAGCTCTGACGAACTGCCTGCCCTTCATATGGCCCATCAGCAGACATAACTTTCCTCGAGACGTCTGGAAATGATAGGGATCCATGTGTGGGGCTAGACACAGACAAATCCTCAGATTTCTCAGGTCCTTTGTTTCTTCTTCCAGGCTTTTTCAGCATAGAAGATGTTATCGGAGTTTTAGTCTTACTACTGTTGTAATCTCTTCTTTCATACTTCTGGTCATTGAAACATCTGTTCCAACCTGCAAGCTACTAACAGGGCAAGACTCTGCATCATGACCGACTTCTTTACATTTTTGACAGAAAATGCTTCTTGAACCACTTATAACTGCCGGCTTTGAGCGACTAACAGAACAATCCCGGGCTTTGTCAGTGTGATTTGCCAAGCCCTTTGAGCGAGACAACCCATCATGTCGAAGGCCATTGCCTTCAATACAATGTTTCTCGACAGTCCGAGAAGAACTAGTTAAGGGTTCTTCTTTCTGATCAAGCTGATTTGACTTGTATTCTGCAGAAAAATTATATATTTCATCAGAGGAAGAAGATCCAACAACAACTAACCAAGAATTTCTTCACCAAGTGTCAGTCATGACAATTTTAAGAAATAAGTAAGGTTGCTGAAGACAAAACCAACCTTACACAACAAAGAAAGAAGATAGAGCTATGCAACAGTAATGAAATTGTCAGTGAATTCTCTCCTCCAAACTATAAAATACCAATTTCTAAGCCCCTTACCAGCAGATTTAACCAAAACAGCCGGTTTAACATCAGACTGTGCAAGCTTTGAATCTCGGTTGTTGCTCAAAGGTGAGCCTTGCAAAGGTTCCCCACAAGATGTAAGCTTCTGATCAGAATTAGGTGTAGACGGAGTAGAATTGTCCCTTGTTAGACTTGAAAAAGTGCGGTCTAACTTACGTAAACTCATCCTATCAAGCACACTCCCTTCTTTAAGATTCTTAGATCCTTTTGGAGTCTGAACATGGGTGAGTTTAGTTGGAAGCATTTTAACTTTGGCATCAACAGCAAGTGGACGGCCTGGATTTGCGTGTTTGAATGACATCGATTTGCCTATTATTTTGGTAGGCCCTTCCTTTGAAATGAAGGAAGAATTCTCCCTTATGCTTTTGTGCTTCTGAATCATTCCTTCGTCAATCACTTTTACTTTTGGCTTTGCAATGAAGGCATTAAATGAATTGGACTTCAATAAAGTACCTAGGAAAAGATAACCACAAGTACAGAGATGAGTATCGTGATTGATGCAGAAGAAGCACTTCCTTGAGTGTCCAACATTCTCATGAAAAAGTACCTTGGATCGAAGATTGGAAGGCTGGGGGAGCGTGCACCCTCTGGGAAGTCTTGAACAGAATTTACACATGACATTTGACGAGCTAGCTTCGCTTTTCCCTTATCAATATTCTTGAAGCAAGAATCCCTTGATGATGTGACTCTCCTAGTGGAGCCACACAACTTTGATGATCCTGGTCCTATAACCGTTGGAGAGACTTCGATATTTTCAACGAAACTTTTATCAGGGACTTGTGAAGCAGAAGTGACTCTAGACAATGTTTTCCCTCAATACCTACACCAGTTATTCCATTTTAAAAGAGAAACTTTCAACTCATATGATCAAAGCCTCAATGTGGGTTGCTCGCACTTCAGACAGTCAACTTCATTATCTCATCATTTACTATTTCCTTACCTGGCTTCTGGTTTTCATTCTCATCAGCTGACTTGCATTCTTCACACACCCAGTCACCTTCTGGTACCTTTTGAAGCATTTCTCGCATGCAATAGCTGAGTGATGCAATAGCAATCTCATAAATTGGTGTTGTTAAAGGGCGACATATAATCCATAACAAGCAAGCAAAGACCTGCCAAAACTTCATAAATGACTAATTTCTACTTACGTGTGTTCTGCACCATCACTACACCTACTACATATAGCGAGTAGATCCTCCCGACCTGCATCCCCACAGATATCACAAACTTTGACCTGTTTCAGAGAGAGAAAAATGAACAAGATGCCATTTTCCACCAAATGAGAATATTGAACTATATTTCAAATATGTATACACATGAACAAGTTCATATGAAAAGACAGAATGTAAGGTGCCACATAGAAGAAAAATCAGTTGAGAATAATGAATGAAGAAAGCAGAAAACCATGAAAAATGATCATCATCCTCTGTGCTTTTTTAGAGAAACATTGTCCTCTTCTTAAATGCTATCTAGATTACAAAGTTCTACAGAAGAAACAAGAAACCATGTCATGACTTAAGCAACGAAATTCCCAATTCCCGTGTGAAAATGCACCAAATCACATTAGAGCTGTTTCCTTGTATTTGACAGGACAAGTTTACTTGAAACTAAGTTATGACCCAACTATATTTGTTCTCCCTTTGCTACTCACAGGGGACCCAGAAAGAACCAGTCAGACTTCTCAACCACATACACAAAAAAAGGGGGAAAAAAAGAAGGTAGAGAGAGGGGGAGTGCTGCACATTTGGCAGCAATAACAAAAGTGACACAATTCCAGTTATAAGGATGGAAGTTGTGTCCACGAGACATTAGTTATCACCCAATAGTCATAACAAGTCCATTAAATATTTGAAATTCCAATTATACAATTTTCACGTCCCGCTAGTCATATAATTTATGTCATGACATAACAAGGAACAAATAATTTTAACAGCTTAAAGTTTGTTCCAGTGATATCACTCAAACAGCGGAAAACATTATCTCAATAGCTTAGTACTTGAAATGTACGGTTAAAAAGATAAGAAGTGGCATTGCTTACATCCTGCTCCAGGATATCCGATCCCTCACTCTCATCCTCAGGCAGAACTTGTGGTGAAGGGTCTGGCACGTCAGGGGTCTCAAGTGATTCAGTTAACTTTTCAACCTGGTTATCTTCATTAAGAGATTTAAAATCTCCTAATGGAATTTCCTGATCATCTCTTTCACTTCCATCTTCTTGAATTGATACTCTCATTCCTTCTGGATACAGATTGCCACTTGAAACTGAACTAGAGGGAGCAACTTTTCTGTCTATATAGGAATCATCATTATTAGCCCTGGAGTTTAGATCATTGCCACTGCTAACACAGGATATATTATCATCTTGGCCTTCCACTGGCTTGGAATCCTCGGTTGAAATATTAATCTCCACGGAACTAGACCAAGGTTTAGGAGGCAGATAAGTTTCAGAAAGTTTTTCCCTGTCAGATAGCTTGCGTACTGTCAAATCCTCATCTAAAGCACCGGACGCATCAGTTGAAGCTGGTTTGTTTTTAGTATTATCACAGGAATACCCAGAATTGAACCCCTGTGGACGACTTGTTTCGTCAGCAGTGCCTTGTGGGCTGTGTGCTGATGCACCACTTAAAGGCCGCAAAACATCATAGTCATTAGCAGAATATTGGCTGGCTACACCATCGAGACAGGTTTCATCGGAATATTCCTTCCTTTTGGATCCCATAATAACTTGATTAAGATGCATACAAGATGTGCAAGGAGCAGAGCACACATTACAGGTACCAGACTCTGCTGTAATGTTAACTTTCTTCTGACTCATGGAAGGCCCCCCAAATCCTTTGACATCTGGAGATGGTACCTTACCATTCAAACCAAAAGAATAAGATAAATTAGTAAAACTGTATATAGGCAAGAAAAGGCAGATGCACGAAGACAGCGGGAAATGGAAGCAACATCTCAATAGAACATACAAAACACCAACTAGTCAATTTTCAGAAGAAGACATGTGAAAATGCAATCACAAGTATGGTGTTTGCGACACTTTCTGGAATTTATCCTTAACTCATGTGTAATCAATCCATGCAAAAGCCATATTTCTGGCTTGAAAGGTTACGTGTATTCCAAAGTTAAACTTAACCCAGGATGAATTATGGTAGAAGTAGAAGAGAAGCGGTCCACTGTATATGTGGCCATTAATGGTCGGTTGACAACTTGACATTCCTTATTTGGCAACACACTTCGCACACCAGACGCCATAGAAACACAAAAGCCCTTTTTGACTTGTACAGCAGCAGAAAAGAAAATACTGGGGAAGTTTAGAGGGGCTACATTGGGTTTTCCACCACCGCCCATAACCACCCAAATGATGCACGTGAGCCAAGCACCAGGATAATTCGAGTGCCGGCCATTTATGGATCGGTCTCTATCGCTTCAAAAGCGGTCTTCAAACTGATATGGAACTTTGGATGTTCAGCCGGCTCGATACCGTCCAGCTCCCATATCTACAAACAGGCAGGTTCCTCCAATCTAAGGACAGAACCGAACCAACCCGTTACCTACAACTAGAACTCACATATACCCTCCACAAATGAATGTAAAAACCAGTTTGCTCGCCGATACTAATGTCTTTGCCTCAAACTCGATAGGGACCATGCTGGACCTCAACAGATGGATGAATATGCAGGTACAAGACGAAATTCCAGTTGCGAAAGCAAGATACGAAAGGGCGGACTACCTGATTAGCCACCGAATCCTTCTTGAATTAGAATAGGCCTCGTCCCCCGGCCCTTGCATGCGACAGCGCCCTTTCAACACTGGTGTGATCTAAAAGGACAGCATCCAGATCAATTGAGAGATTTTCCAAGAACAAGCGCTCGGCACTCTTCAATCGTTGGTGGGAGGATCAGATCATCGGGGGCTCGTAAGCACCGAAATCAGCGAGGAGAAAAGAGGGAGATGCGCAGACTTCAAAAGAGAAAAAAAAAGAAAAGAAAACCGAAACGCGAAGGAAGGGAAGGGGATCAAATTGAGCCCAAACCCTAATTGCCTCGGCGCACCAAAGGAAGGACCAATCGACTCAAAGCAGAGGGTTTTTTTAATTTTTTAAAATTTTTGGGCACAGATTCGAAGGATTCAAGAGGGGAGAATTGAAATGGAAGTGATTAGGGGGACTGATCGGGAACGGAAGGGTGGGGGGAAGGGAGGGGGGGAGAGGAGCGGTTAGGGCAAAAGAGAGAGAACGTGCCTCGGGTTGTTGAATCAGGTCCGTGGCGCAATAAAGCTCCTCCACGTCCCGCTGCTTCCGCTCTGCCATCGCCGGGAGGCAGGATTGCTTGCGGTGGCGGTGCTCCCAAAACCCAACATGAACTCCCCCCCGAGTTTAAGAAGCTCAAACTTTAAGGGTCGGTGTCAAATGGGAACGAGAGCGAGCGAGAGAGAGAAAAATAGAGAGAGAGAGAGAGAGAGAGAGGGGGAGGCTTTTAAAGTAAAAATAAGAAATCGAGATTCGATTATGAATCGCGAAATCAATCGCATGTGCGAGCAAAACAGGAGAGAGAGAGAGAGAGAGAGGAAAATCACAGTGGCGGAGGAAGAGGAGGAGGAGGAGGAGGAGGAGGAAGGGGAGAGGAGTTTTAGGTGTGTGTGATTTGGGCGTGTCTATGAAGGCGAGCGAGCGAGCGAGCGGGCGACGATCGGTTGAGAGAGTGGCAACGGGGGCGTGCCCTGTTCCTCTCCTCCTCTCTCTTATATCTCTCACCATCCATCGCCCCTTCACCTGCCCAAGTCCCGCACGAGGGACACGCCTCGGACTCCCATTTCTCTTTTTCTTTTCTTTTTCTTTCCATTTTAAATTTGATCTCTTAAACTTTCAAATCAATGATCTTATTTGTTTAATTAGCCGAATAAGTGAGATTGCACTCCAAGAATACAAGTCAACCATTGCGTTAGCTAGCCATGTTCAAGTGATTGGAAATCATGCATTTTCATTTGGTGCATTGACGATACAATTTTATCATTCATTTATTCTTTTCACAATTTTTAATATTAATCTTATCATTTAATAACGATATCTAAAATATTAATGACATAATTATATTTGATATATAAATTTCACAACGTGTTTAGCGCATTATTTATAGCCATGATGTCAAAAATAATGGAAGGATTCTTTAATGTCCTCGACGCATGCGAGTTCTACTCGCTTTTAAAACGAGATATGGGGGGGGGGTGGTCCATGTGATTTTTAACGGTTTAAGATCAAGGAGCGGGGCTGCACATGCATTCAAGAATCTTTTTTTCCCAGGAGTAAGGGTGCGTTTGGGAACCACTTCCTGAAGCCCTTCGGGGTCCAAAGTCCTTTGGGCAAAAAAAAAAGGCGTTTGGGAAAAACTTGGAAGGCACTATGGACAAAATGCTAGCATTTTTAGATTTAAAGCCCCAGGAAGGAGGGCCTGAGGCAGAGGACTCCGCCTCGTTTCAGCATGCCCACGCGTTACTTACTGCTTCACTCTTTTTTTCCAAAATTGTCCTCATGAATTTTTGTTTTTTAGGTTCGTGCCCTTGGATGAAACACTATTTCATCTTCTCCGGCCGACGCCTCTGAGGACGCCGCGACCTAGCGATCGTCGTCGGAGAGTCGGACGACCTCCGCGAGTCGCGAGCGTTGCGGCGGCCGGCGACCGCCGCTTGCGCACCGTGACCTCCGCGGGGAGCTCGCCGAGGCCGCGCGACCATCTCGGGTCGCAGTCAGTGGTCGCGACCCGATCACTGAGTGCCGGAGGCTCGGCGGCCGACAGTCTGGTCGCGCGACCTTGCCGCCCCGGATTCGGGTCGCAGCGGCGTCGCGCGACCTCCCGCGACCTCCGCCGCCCCGGATCCGGGGGCGGCGAGGTCCGCGCAACCCCGTCGCGACCGGATCCGGGCGGCGGGTCCTCCCGCGACCTCGACGCCTCGGATCTAGGTCGCCGGAGGTCGAGGCGGCGTCGCTCGACGCGCGGCCTCGCGCCCAGTCCGGCGTCGCAGAGGTCGAGGCCGCTCGCGCGACGCGCGCGACCTCGCGCCCCATCCGGGTCGCCTGAGGTCGCTGACGGCCCGCGCGACCCGCCCCCGCATCCGGGGTCGCCTGAGGTCGCCCGTGGCGGCCGCCGGAGGTCTTGGCCGACGGTCACGCCCTCGCCGGTCTTTTTTTATTTTTTTTAATAATTTTTTTATCACAAACTCATTTGTAAATGTGTAAATTCCCCAAACGCTATTTTGCTCAAAGACTTCACAAAGAGCTTTTAAAAGCACAATTTGCTAAAACACATTTCAGATTGAAAAACATCTTTAAGTCAAAGATCTGCAGATTTTCCTAAAAGGGAGTAAGTCATATTGATTTTGGTTTTTTCTTTTGAGGAGGACGCGATGGTAACCCTACGGAGCATGAGCGTTCGGGTTCCCGCCAAAAAAGGGTAAGAGAGGGGGAAAAGGGGGACCGAGCAAAGGGCGGCTGAACCGAAGGAGATCGGAGGGAACTCGCTGCAGAGATCGAGATGAAGAAGACGGCGGCCTCCGCACCCTCTCCCGCCGAGCCCTCGCCCTCGCCCCATCAAGAGCACGGCGACGACAACAGTCTGCAGGTCCCTCCTTCATCTTCTCCTCATCCGCTCCCCCATCCCCCCCAACGTTCTTTCCGAGAAAAAAAAAAAAAAAAACCTCAGTGTTCTCATGTGTCTTGCCTCGTCGTGCTCCGGCGCTGACTACATTTTATGGCCGGATTCAACAGCCGTTCTTCATCCTCCATAGAGCGGCCCCCGACAAATCCGACCGCAAACCATCCCGGAGGAGTGTCCCCTCGTCTCCGGCATCCCCTAATAAAGCCGTCAACTCAGATGACCACGACGATTGCTCCGGGGATCTCTCTCGCGAGCACTTGCGAATGGAGGCTTTCCAACACGCCTGGTCCGACATCGAGACTGCCATCCAGGTTTCTCTCTTCCCTCCTTGTTTCTCGCCCGAGTTGTCCGTCATTTCCGGCATCGCATTTCCATCTCTCCGCTTTAACTTCCCTGCCTGTCTACCGGATGTCCTTTTGGTGATCTCTCAACTCGCTTTCCACTGCAGGGAGTCCTCCAGAGTATCGACTCTGCTACATTCGAGGCTATACATTCCTGGATCAGTGAGTCCTTCAGCATTATCAGGACGCATGTTTCTTCTGGCTTTTCTGAAGTTGCGCAGTCTTTCCCTGCCGCAGTAGATTCTGTCTCTAGAAGGCTTTTTACCGGGCTCATCCTCACCAGTAAGTCTCTAATTGAGATTCCTCAAATACTTTTGGGTAGCTACCCTCGACCTTTGGAAGATACTAATCTTTGCTATAGGTCTTTCTGATGCTTGGATAAAAATGTGTTTTGACCGTTTAACATGACCACTGGCGTTGATACCATCCTGCTGTTGCTTTTGATTGTACGTTTATAAACGCTCTAGTTTGAGGGAGCTCATAACTGTTGGCTTGTTCTGCATCGGCACTTTACGAACATCACCGCAATTAAAGCTTTATCCTATCTCTTTTCTTCCTCATGCAACCTTCTCAATTAAGTTGATTACCGACAGAGAACATGGAGCTGTTTGATGATCTCAGGACATTTGAAGAGGTTGGCCGATTTTTGAGATCCCATGGATGTCATGTTGCTAATCTTTCTTCAATGGATTTTGTGGCCAAGAATGGGATTGGTGGTTGTATTACAAGCTTGCTCAGACAGTTTTTAGCTACTAGTGTGGATGTAGGTGTTGCATTTTCTCATTCTTTATCTTACAAAAGTGCATCCGATTCGAGAACTAATTAGACTGTTCACATTTGCGATCCTAATTTTAAGCAGGCACCTGACATGCTTACTTTGTCATCATGGTACAACAACCAAGTGAACAACGACACCCCTATTGTTTTGATTATAGATGATTTGGAGCGTTGTTGTGGGTCTGTCCTATCAGATTTCATCCTTTTGTTAAGGTTTGCCACCTCAAGCCACCTCATATATGCACATTGTTCTTTGCATACTTAAATTAGGGGACTTACTTATTCTTCACATGCATGTGTCAAAGCTCATTCTCTCAGTGACTTCTACATGTTTCTGTTAGATTTCTTTTGATCCACTGTACATAAGAGGTTAAAAATGAAAAGCGGTAAAACTCTTTCTACAAAAAGAGGTGGTGTAACTTGGTTTGCTATTTAATCAGAGGAACATCACACTTATGTCTGCATTCTACAATGTAATTTCAAAATTAAGGGGGTATACGTAGTTGCGCACCTAGGTCTAGGATGTATGAATGTCGCAATCTATTTGATCACTTTTAAAGTGTTTTGCAGTTTGAATAAAGTAACTCTTTGGTGATTAGTTCTCACCATGGCGGCTGTTAAGCCACCATATTATGCTATGGACACCCAGGGTTGGCTTTTTTGATGTCACAGACCATATGTATCACGTGCTTATTTTCTTTTGTTGTACTTTATGAAGCCATCCTGATGATAAGATTCTTTCAGTGAGTGGGTAATGAAGATTCCAGTCATCTTAATCATAGGAGTGGCAACAACGCCAGATCGGTTGAGAAGCATACTTCAGTCCGAGGCGCTGCAGTGCTTGTATCCTTTCAAGTTCAATTTGGGGACTCTGGCAGAGAGAATGGACGCTGTTGTTGAGGCTATTCTGGTGAAGCAGAGTCCTGGTTTCTTTATTAGCCATAAGGTGGCAGTTTTATGAGGAATCATTTTGTTAACCATGGTGGAACGTTGAGTTCTTTTATCAGAGCTCTTAAGGTCGGTACTTTAGATGATTATTGAATGATTCTACATATTGTCACAATTCTCTTCTAACAGTTAAAATTGCTCACAACCTGTTGACGTCACCTTTCGTGTAGTACTTTTCAGATAGCATGTGTCCAACATTTTTCTATGGAGCCTTTTAGCTTCGTTCTCAGAGGGCTTATTGAAGAAGAAATACAGGTTTGCCTTTGTATTTCTTGGTGGCTTCTATTTCAACTGCAATTTAATCATCTCTCATACAATATTTGGGAGGAGCTATTTGGGTCACAAAGCAGAGAGCACAAACAGAGACCGAGGGATGATTTTTTCATGTCAGGAAGATTATAGGAAATGGAAAGTCATTTTAGTTTGGTTCTACAAAACTCATTTTCCACAATTTTGGAGAGAAACAGGTCTCACGCTTCAAATTTGAAAGACAACCTTTCCTTTTACGCTATAATGACTTTAAATGGGTATCATGTTAATTTACTAGTTTTCAAATTTTTCCATGGGTATCAACTTCACCCCTTTTCATTCCATTTATTTATTCTTCTCCTGGATTATGGATATCGTAACTTCGTCTCCCTCCATCTTTTGTCTCCATTGATTTCATTGTTTCCCCTTTTCAGTGCAATATTCTTTTGAACATATTAATAATGTATTTACAAATCTGTTTTCTGTAACACCTTCTATAATGTTAAGCTCATCTATTTTTACATCCTTATCAAGCGTGGTTTGTCATCCACTAATGTCTGCCAAAATTTACTTATGAGTTTGTGTATCAAGATGATCTAGACGATGTAAACGAAAGTCCAGGCCACGTCCCAATTGCTGACAGAATCTTTTGATATTGTACCAGTGAGTATTGTGCCAAGTGAGCAACATGTTGATGATGCCTAATATGTTTGTTTGTTTCTAGGTGAAGAGGACTAAAAAGCCTGATTTCGATGAAAACATACTGCCACTTTGTAGTTTAAATTTTCTCCCTACGACCTATCATGCTTGTTGTTGAAATGTATTTGCACACTGTCCTTGATATAGTATCTTTTCTCCGTCATGTGTCTACGCCCCTTTTTGTATATCTGCACTTCTGTACATTTCATTATTACTCAGAAATTTCCGATGCATGATGTCAGATTTTATTTAATATGTTGCCATATTATTTTCTTCAAAGCGTTCTTCTTTTATCCTTGAAGTGCATATGTATCCAATTTCAATTATTTTATGGGCATCATGGGTTTTTCTTTTTTCCTTAAGTTTATATTTTGCATTTTAGTTCTTGTTTGATAATCTAATCGGTTATAGGGCAGCAAGCATGGTGCATTGCCGAAAGCCATCTACAATTGTGCTTCTAATATTTCACCTTGTGAGAGGTATGTGCTTAAGAAAGTCAGCATTTTCTTGGTAGAGTAACAAAAGAGGTGGTATACTGACTTTACGGTTGCGGATTTGTCACTAGTAATAAAATGGATGAAGAAGCTGTTCAAAGACTGGTTCCTGAAATCGCACAACTTAGGAGACTGCACTTCTTGTGGAGCATTGTGGTCCTGGTAAGGGCTTTATTTGGTGCTTTTAGTAGACTTGCATGTTAAAGATTACCCAAAAAAAGAATTGCATAGGTAAAAGGATTGTTGGGTTGCTTTTTTTTGCATCTGTTGCTTACATTATTTTGAAGAGCTTTTCATCTTGCTCAGATCAATAGTAAATGCCCTTTTCATGACCTGAAGCCAGCTTCTATTTACTTCGATGTAGAGACTCTCTGTCCATGGGTATTTTATTGTCTTTCCATACACGAGTAAAGCAATTGGCAACTTGACTATTGGTGTAAAATTTTCTGTGTGTATCGTTCCTTTTCCTGAGAAATTAGTCTTGGCAAGCCTAGATGCTAATTGTATATCAATTTCATAATCATAAAGTATGTGGAAAATTTTCAATATGTTTTGGTGCATTTTAGTATAAATGAAACTGAGAATTCTATGTGAGCAATCTAAACGCAAGAATCTAATGTCCTATTCTATATATGAGTTCATCTATTGTGCACTTAAGGTTTAATCACCATTTACTTTTCCTTGGCTGGAAGAGAACACTGAAGCTTAGTATTCCAGTTTACTTTCAGAAACTCAAGTAAGAAAATATTTTACTTAATATATTTGGTGCATACTTCTAAAATTTTTACTATTGGGAACTCATTGATGTCACTGTATATCTTTTAAAGTGGGTTATACTCATAAAGAAATGGTTGATCTATCCTTACTGTTTGTCAATATATGTGAACTTCAGTGTCTATATGAAGCTGGAAAGGGCAATGAGTTCCACGTGCTAGACTTACTGTGCGAAGCACTTGATCCAGAATTTTATGCATCAAGGGCTCCAGGTTCTTTTACTCAAGAGACTGGACGTACAAAAGCATCATCTCCAAATGATTGTTTTACACATCAGCATAAGTTTACCATGAGAAAGAATGGATTTATCTCTCAAGCGATGCGGAAAGTAAGGTAAGAGGGTGTTTTTCAAAAGTATAAATCCTGAAACAATACAAAGGTCTTCAGAGGGGAGAGATCTATAATATCTTTCATTTCTTCCAATTTTTGTCATTAGCCTTTGTGTTCTACTATTCTTTCTGTTGCTTTGTAGTTAAGTGCAATATGGAAATTTACAGCCGCTATTAAATTCTGTCATGATCTTTGCATTAACTATATTTTTGCTTTATGAAGCACAGATATGGTAATCTTATATTTGTCACATGAGCATGTTTTTCCATCAGCTGTAAACATTCTTTTCTAGATCATCTTTAGGTGTTGTGTATGCAAACGTTCTTCTGCAACTATTTTCTGAATTTAATCACCTTTTACACTTTTGCCTTTAGTCCATCCACTATGTGTGTTCCCACTTTGAATTTTTGGCATTTGTCTGCTCTAAACTGTTTTAAGACATGCACAAACTCTCTAATAAAAAATCTGCAGCACTTGAATTGTATCAAAGACTCGATATTAAGCAGGTGCATTCACATATGAGGATCTGCGTCCCAACCTGCCTGAAGAAGCATAATCATTGTGGTTGCCGTTTGTCCGTTCTAAGCTCTTATAATTAATATCTAATTTGATATAGCCTGCATTGACCTTTTGCCATTTTAAGTCAAGGTGCCAGAAGATGAAAATTTCTTCCTTTTGGAAGATAGAGAAGCGAAACAATATGTGATTATTGTCATTTTTAAAGCTTTTCCTCCAGGCTTCCACCCTGATGTATTTTCTGCTTATGTTATTTACAAAATTGAGCTTATTCTATAATTTTTCTACTTTCCCTAGGATTTATGTAATTAAGCTGGGACGTGATAGAAAAACTAGTATAAAAGAATTCTTGCTCTATGATTGCTGAAACAGATCCAGGATTGAAATTGCACTGCCTTGAAGTTAAAGGGAATAGCAATTGATTCCTAATTTTGCATCCACAACTATGTTCATTTTGCTATGTCATATGTGCATTTTGTTGATTCGCCCTGTGCTATCATCATCATGGGAGTTTGGCATATGTTTCAAGGGATTCGTCAAAATCAGATGAGGGAGTGGAATTTTGCTATATCTTTGGTACTTCAGATCGTGCTATTGTAGGTTTTTATATACGGTATTAGCTATCTCATTTACTATCCTCTTGTAGATTTTTATGTACAATTACTATCCTAGTATGACATAAACAATTCTACTTTTCCTTGTTGATGACATTTTTAATTTTAATTTGACTCAGGGATCTTTCTGAATCACACCTTCTTTCATTGCTTAAGAGGTGGGAAAGACATACTGCAGATATTATTGAGGTATTAACATAAGTGATTTGCTTGGGCAGGTGGTTTCCTGCTTGCTGAAAAGTTTTTTTGTCTAATCAGTCTTAAAATCTTCTTGTTCTTGACCTTATTACATTTGTCTAGCTTGCCCATGTTTGCCTGCAAGGGTCATTATCTTCAACTAATTATACTTTTTGTTGACTCAGAAATTATTGGACATAAGTGAATAAGCATGGTGTGAGTGTACATGAATTATATGCTTAAAATTGACTTGATATACTGGTTATTTTGGTCCTTGGTTTTTACACAGCCATATCTTTGTGTACTTCTGGTGGTTATCTATTATGAATTGCTTGCAAAGATCCATTAATCATTTTGTTTTACTAATTTTGGGCTATGGTATCCAGATCTGTTCCCCTATGTCTTCATATTCAGTCTTCACTGGTGATTCTTTGACCTGGTTCACTTGAATATAAAACAGGCTTTAATTATTACCAAATCTAACTTTATGAACATTATGGTCGCAAGAATAAGAGGTAAAATTTATGTGGCTTGGTCTATTAGAAGCATCCAACTCTCGTGAAGTCATGTTGGTAAATTCCTTGTGTCATAGGATTCTTTTGATACTCAGGAGTCCAATACTAGAAAAACTGTGTTTCTGTTCTGATCTAACCTCATAATTGGATCAAACTCATCTTCAACTAGAGGTCACTTTTGCAGATCCATGAAAAGGTGAAGGAGTTGCAACATATGTTGAAATTTGAAAATTGCCAGCAGGTTAAAAAAGATTCTGTGGAGATTGCCAAGTAAGTTTCCTTAATAGTTTAGTTTAGTTTTTTTTTTTTTTTTTTTTTTTTTTTTTTTTTTTCTAGTGGATGAATTCCATTCTCATTCTTCTTACAGATTCAGTTCCTCTTTATCTCTTCAACATTTTTCAATGCATGAAAAGTAGTCACAGTGGCTTTTTGACAGGATACGTGGACTGCAAAACAAGTCAAATCTGGGAAGAGATATGAAAAGGGTCAATGATAAAGCTTCCAGCTTTCTTGCATACCTGATTGAGTAAGTGTACCATCTGGCACTATTGGATTTTTCTTTATGATGATTTGTCTGTCCTCTCACTTCAATATCTTTTTTCCCAATGCAATTCTTACTAGAATGTCAGTTCTCATTGGCAACATGTTTTTGGCTTTACTATATATTTGCTATGTTCCTCTCTTGCTTGTTCCTGTAGAAATACATGTACAACAACATTACTAGGAGAAAGCAACCCAGTATAAGGTTCAGAAATAAATTAAAGGAGTCCCGATTCCTTAAATCTGAAATAAAAGCTGAATTACAAGAATCAGGGACAAATGTAGGAAACTTCTCTCCAAGTTTATCCTTCTGCAAGATACCCAATTCTTCAGGAGCTTGAGTCCATTTATAGTCCTGCCGCTGCCTGCCTTACCTGGCTGTATAGCCCACTGCCTTATTAGCTTTGAGCATATGCTTCACTTCACATAATTCACGCAGTTCAGGAGCATCCTCCCTTCTATATTTGCTATACCATTACAAATTTCTCTTGCTAAGAAGTGCCTAAGGCACTTGATAAAGACCCTAAACATAGTAGGAACAGTTTTCAATACACATTAAAATAATGAATGTTGAAATCACTTTATTTTCCTCAAAATGTGTAAAACAACAGGCCAATTTGCAAGACATGGTTGATAGCCCTTATCAAGCTCCCTAAGGGCACTTTTCAACAACAGTGATGTATGTTTGCATAATGAATGTGTAAACAATTCAAGCTTATGACACAAACTTATATGTTTTTACTTCTTTGTAATTTCACATGTTGCATGTGCCATCATATTCAATTGTTCCGTTATTTTTTATTTTTTAATCTTTTTTTGCAATTTTTATTGGTAATTTTTATTGAATGGTTGCCAGATTGACACATCCACAAGCTGCCAGAAGCACTTTCAATCATCCAATCACATGAGGCTTTAATGTGTGTAGTAATGTCCAAGATGTAGATACAAAGACAAAAGGAATAAACTAAACATCCAAGTGACATGTTGCTCACTTAATGTGTGAATTAACTATACCATCGTCAAACATGCTTTAATTTTATATATCAGATATTATTTTGCCATGGGAAATTGTCCAAGTGAAAGCTTGAAAACATTGTGCAATGTGAAATTTCCTACCAAGCCTATTCCTCTCTTGTTTACCTTCTCCAATTTTCTGAACCTTGGACCATTACGTCCCACATTCTAGTCATCTCCACCATACAAAAGTCCAAGGATCAAAAGAAAAAAAAAATACTACTATTGATATATCTGAGGACATTACTCCAATAAAAGATGGCAGCAATCCATCGACTACAATGTTTATGAAGGTGCCTGTTGCCTCACAAAAAAATTCTTCTGTTATTGTTGGATTGGTCTTCAATCTTGTTCTTGATTGACTTTTACATTGTTCTTGTATTAATAATGAACTTACATACGCATAACTGGAAATCTTATAATGGAAACAAAATCACATAAAATTTGCACAAAGTTAGAAGCTAGAAGCTCATTCCTGGGGAGAAATAGTTTCTTGAGATAACTTCTCTCGCTTAATCATGTATCTTTCTACCATTCCCTTGATTTGAGTTTGCATTGAATTTTTCTCTTATTATGTAGTCTTGAGCATTGAATAACAATATGATCTGACCACAATCATCTTCTTCCAGCAAATGATTTTTTTAATTTTTTCTTGCTGTTGAAGTACATGTGAGCAATACATATTTGAATATCTTTTGCTGAATAAACTGTTCAAGAATACTCAATTTCAATTCTCTTCTCGACAGGAAGTATATGCAACCCATTGAATGCGTGCCTTCTCATGAGATTGTTTGCTTTAAGAATGTCAAGAAACTTCAAATGGTAAAAGACTCCTCTTATTGTGCCCATCTATTATTAGTTGTTTTGTTTCTCCAGGACTATGTTTCTGGCCATTGAGGTATGCGTGCTATTGTAGTTCTTACAGATCATATCTATCGCTAGATAGTTTCTGGCCTATTGGCATTCATATTTGTTCTTGCACAAGGTTATTATGTGATTACGCAACTCTTCAACAGTTGAAGCATTGCTTAGGTTTATGTCTTTCTGTGGGAGTTAATGAAATTTTGTTGGAAGTTGGGAAAATTTGATTTGACTATAGGCAACATTGGCTTAGTGGACAACCAATCTAGACGGGACAACTTGGAATGCATGTTTCAGATGATAATAACAGAAAGTGGGATGAACATTTGATGTGTTAATAATAGCAGCAAATAAATGTACATTTTGATATGTTGTTCTCTAATGATCTCAGGCTTTAGTTGGAGACTCGAGAAGACAGATTCAGGTTGATCTTTTGGAATCCCACAATATTCTGAGTTGTAGTTGCTGCAGGAACGATAATATCCTGTTGTCATCCATGCATGATACATCAATCATGTAAGCAATCTTTTGTTGGTAATTTTGAAGGACATGTGGACTTACTATTTTCGTTAATTACTGTCATCATATAAATACAACCTATGCATTGGAAAAGATAGTTCTTTGCAAAGTTTTTTATTTAGAAAAATTGAATGACCTGTCCAGATGCCAAAAGTGAATACACTCCTACATTGGTCTTTTTCTCTTTGTTGGCTTCTCCAAAGAAGAACAAGCTTCTATTCTGTACCTCTCCCTTTTTCACGAGTCTATAGTATGGGACAATCTGCTGCCTACTCTCACTAATTATTTTGAGATTTAAATTTTTTTTTGTTTTTTTTCACCCCGCAAAAGACCCATGAAATTATTCAGTGAATGTGTCATACCTCATCGCAAGCACAGCGGTGCACTTCACAATTTGGAATATGGATGAGGAGTGTCTAAGACTAAAATGTTTTCTTAGACCATTAGCAAAACCTTACTCATTGGAATTTGTTGATGTCTTGGGGCAAATTTCTTAAATTTATCTAGTTAAATAGCAAAATCAATCTTCTTTAGGTAACTGCCACCATTGGTGACAGGATATCAAGAAGGTCGTATCTGTCTATCGCTCTACATAATTGCAGCAATTGCAGACACCCACTCTTCCCCCTAGTCACTGTTGCAGCTTCCATTCATCAAAGATTAAAAATGTGCATTTGATGTCCCAGGTATACTTCATGCCAGGAGCATGGTGATCTCGTCAATCTCCATGACTGGTACCAATCTTTCAAAAGGATTCTTCTATGCCCAAACAGTAAGAAGAGGCACAAATTGAAGCAGTCCCCTGTCTTGAAGAAACGAAAGATTGTTGATGATTCTGAAAAGCTGAGTGAAGTGGTGATACAGTATCCTTTATGGTTGTTCTCTGATAATGTTTCTTTATCAAAAACACATTTCCCATAGTTAGGTACCGCAGCATGACCTTGGCTCTGCACGTGTGGTAGGTCTATGAACTCTTTCTTCCACTTATTTTAAATTCTATAACCATAATCCATACTTATAGATTTATCACTGCAGCATTCATTGTGTATTGGGGGGCAGTTGGTAGTTTCTGATGATACTTGATGCCTTCTTCTGGATCAACTTGTTATTACGCATCTATACCAAACTTCCACTCCTTTTTGTCCAAATATTTGTCAAAAGATGGGGCAGAAGGAAAACAAGTAATGGATGATCATGGTTTTTACCAGTCCTCTGCAGTTGGTTATATGACCTTTTCTTACCTGTTGAGAATAGGATCCTGAAATAGTTTAGTGATGCCACAGAGAAATCTTTTGTTCCTTGGTTCGCTTAGATTGGATTTGACAACACTGGCCCTTTTCTTATGGAACCTCTTTGTTTTGAGGAACTAAGTTTGGAATCCAAGATACTATGGTTCAGGGTAAAACGTAAAGAATGGCTTGTGATACTCCACTGGTCACATAGTGAGGGCCACTGCAGTTTGGGTTATAAAGGCTTATCACTTGTGTAGATACTTAGTTTTGATTTGAAATTCCCCAAATAGTTCAACCATGTCTTATTTTTGGGCGAATACTGCATAGAGTAAACATTTGAAGTATATCGACTCATTTATTTGTGTGCATAGACTAATTCCAATAACATTTCAAATGCACGTGCTCTCTCTCAAACATCGCTTATTTAGCATTGATTAAAATTGATTTTTATCAGATTAAAGCGATTTTTTTTTTTTTTTTTTTTTTTGCCTTTCATAAGACTTCAAAAACAAATGTCAGCTTTGTGCTTTCCTTGTTCCTGTGCGAGCAAAAGGTTGCTTGAGCATTTGATGGGGAGGATGGATACATGCTATTGTTGGGTTGGATTGCGTCTTCTTGAATGTTCATGCCTTAACACGTTAAATCAGATCAAGGTTTTGCAGGGGAGTTGCAGAACTTCAGATTACCGGGCTTCTCCGGATGCAAAGTAAAAGAAGACCAGATTTTGTGCAGAGAGTGGCATTTGGACTTTGATATTTGCTGTTTGTCTGTTCCTGTTTGGTGTACTTCACAGTCGATAATTAAATTTTTTAATTTACCTATTTATGGGGAAATTACAGATGGGAAGAGCATTTGTATGATTATTGGTAATATCAGAGAAAAGCTACCTTCTGGTTTCAAGATCAGGTTCAAGGTTGAATTGGCCTGGAACCGGTTCCAAGTCATAATAAAACAAGATAAAAGATGAACCTTTTTTGGAAGATTCTCAGAACTCTACCCAGTCAAGATCACTTGATGTGTTATAGACGTAAAAGTCGCTTCAAAGAACTTTCTAAGTGATGCAATGAGCATGAATGAAATAGTTCAGCCTGCTTCTAGAATTCATTCACTCTCACTTTTATGGTCATAACCTTTTCGCCCCCATAAAGTTACCAGAATCCTAAGTGCTTCTTGGCTAAATCTTCTGTAGGGCTTCAAACCATGTTATCCATATCTTAAGGCAATCGAGCCTTTTTTACCTGAATTCAATATTTTCATATGATTCAAATTGGCTCCGTCATTGGCCGTTTAATTTTGGTTTTTCTATCGAACTGGTATTGATTTAACTGTTTTGGAGTTTATCTGGGTTAATTGGAATCACAAAATCTTAAGCAAGCAGCAATCGATAAACGGGCCATGTCAATTCTCAATTCTGATTTTCTGACACTGAGTTTCAACCTGCAGGTCATTACGGTGGAAACAATCCATGCTCACACCTAGGTCGCTGTTCCACTGTGGCTTCCATAGACGAACCTAAGAAGGTGTAACTACTAGCATTTGATAATTGAAAGAGTAGTCCAGCATAAATCTGCTCTAACCCCAATTTGGAGGGCTCTCTCAATTTCTCCCAATGACTAATTTTTTACTTACCTAAAGTGGGCTTCCTAGTCATCCTCATTTAAAAAAAAAAAACATCTTTGTAAGAATTTAGAATATTCTTGCCATAATTTTATCATGTCTCGTTGTCATCTATCTGGAACAATTGTTTATTTATGTGGTAAAGTTAAGGTTATCGATTCCATCAGTGTTCTGACATCCAATGTAGCTTTGAGACTAGAGAAGCTTCTGTTGTGTTGCAGCAACGGGGTAGTTACAACCAAAAAGAAGCCAAGTAGTAGCCTTCCCACGTTACACCAAACCGACCTCCATTTCTTATTGGAACATTGAGTGCATCTCCTTGTTCTGTCGTCGAGACTAGAATTGCTTTCTTGTTGAGAACCAGGATATCGTGTCAAGTAAGAACCATCCTCGGGATGGAACCTCTTTTTGAGGCTCAAAGTCAGAGACATATCATCATTTAGTATTTCCAACTGCGTTTGCCCATCCTTTTTGCCATTTGACTTGATCACAGGAAAGTTAATCAACTTCTTCTCATACTTGCATAATCAATGAGCATTCTACATACTTATTTGCAGATTAAAAAATGCGGACAACCTATAATGCTGTGTTGACTTGATTCGTTGACCAGAAAACAAGGATCATGTGCACAACCTATGATGCTGCAAACCATGTTCTTCGACCAGGTCAATCTGTGCCAATGCACTTCATGCAGCTGCCAGTTTGCCCCAATCTTTTCATCAAGGTCCATAAACCAGCTCCTTTATGGATCGCAATGGTGTGTTGTATCCGTATGCCACCATGTCTCTCCATAAGGCCATTCCTATGTGGAGGAAAAAAAAATGGAGTCAGCACTCTGCTAATCTCTCTCTCTCTCTCTCTCTCTCTGGAAATCCAAAGGAATGCAGGAAATTTCGTGTTTCTTTTTAAAATTTTAGGCTTCCCCAAACTGATGGTATATAACACATACCTAACCATGACAACAATCCAGCTGTTGCTCCCAAGAAGAACTCCCTACTGATACAATTGAAGCTGGAACGAGAGAGATTGTTACTTAGTTCAAGTTGCACAAAAAAGATGGAAGTTATGGAGAAGAACAATATACAATTATCCTACCTGTACAGGCATACAATGTTTGCATACCCATAGAAAAGAGCAGCCCAGCTTGACCCTGTGAACCTACAATCATCAAGCAAACAATGAGTTCTCAGCTTTTATCCGCGCGCGCAGGGTGAAACTAGCAAGGCAGAACGCAACTGTAAGAGATGGTGATTTCACAGGACCATAGACAGTTGTGAAGAAAGTTACCACATGAAATCACGAATAAAGAGTGCCCGTGGGATCATGAGTCCATTTCCAATCATGGCAAGCAACATTGATGAGGCAGATAAACCCTTGATGTTTTCCGGATTCAGAAAATTTGTCCACTAAATAGAACAATAAACTGGGTCAGAAAGAACCAAAAATTAGAGAAGCAGCATCAGTTTATATTTTCACAAGCAAGGCAGAGTCTTAGATCACCATTTGTGAGACTGGCATCCACATGAAGAGAAGCGTCGCTGTCCATCCTGATATAGCTCCCACAAATCTGACACCTTTCTCTGAAAGTTTCCCCGTTCTTGCCTGCAAAACTTCGCAGCTTCACTTACGATGGGCTGCAGCATATCAAATGGGAAGAAAAACAACAAGGAGAAGAATACTATAATTCGTCGCACGGATTAAGAACCACACAAACAGCTTGAAGAATGGTCTCGCCAAGGATGTTCCCCTATGCTCAAAGCTTCCACACTATTTAGGTTCTTAGTGGTTTATTCGATTTTATTCTTTATTTTTGGCAAAAAATGATGTTATTTTTCTGGAGTAGGGGTGGGTTGGATAGGGGTGCTTCCTTGTCGCTGCACAGGAAGAGGCTGACTGGAACTGATAACTTCCATGTCAGAGGGGAGCAAGCATACTATCATCGAGCATTTAGAAACTTCCACTGGCAAAAAAGACGTACTAGAATTATTGGTGTGCTGCACATAGATATTTTTGCTTAATAATTTGAATAGCAGGGATCTGCAGTTAATCCATGTGAGAGTTCAAAGCAGACCACAATGCCCTCTTGAGGAGTAACCCTGTATCAGAGCTCTTTGTATTTGTCACTACTTGCATGGTACTGTACAAAGAGATTGAACTGCGGATATAATGGTAACAAAAGATTCCTTAGAACATGGCACAATTTAATTCTTGAAGAGAGAAGAAGGACAGAACTTAAGTCCGTTTTAGTTTATCTGAGGCAAAAGCCTTGTTTGTTCATTTTTCTCACTGCTGCACAAATGGTTCTATTTACGAGGACGAAACCCGAGAATAAAGTGACAAAGTATTGAATACCTTAAGCACACAGAGTAATTGTGACAGTTGTGGTAAACATCTTAGAAGTAGACATAATGGGCATCAAACAATTCAGAGTTTTAAAGTGGTGTCTGGGGGCAGGGAGTCATGGACTACAATATGCAGAGATCGTATTGAGTAAAGCAAGAGCCAATTGTGCATATCTAGTGGGATATCTGGAGCCCAGAATTCCTGAGCAAGTCATGCAAAGCAGCATCGAGGAATAACTGCATTCTGTTCCTCAATTTTATAGAAGACCTTTGGTTTTACTAAATGTTTGACTATTGGAGATGCATTGATGTTCGCGGATAAGAGAGAAGCGGGTGTGGTCAGCTGGCAAAAGCAAAAACCTGACCTTCAATATTTTTTGAGAAAAATGTCTACCATAGAAGGCAGTGTAATAAGCAAGTGAGAAACCCCGGGGATGAGCAAATTCTGTTCATTGTATAGTATAATATTAGCTATATGACAACTTAGAGCATCTATCATCAGATTGATGAAAATCAAAGATGCCAAGAGCAGGAAAGGGAAAGAAGAGAGAGAACATACCATAAGAACAGCTACAAAAGCAATGAAACAAGCAATTGATCCGGGCAAGATGCTATGTGGAACATAAGGGACAAAAGTAGCCCACATGACCTGCGAAAAAGATAGAAGACAAATGCTATTCAAAGGAAGCAAAATGAAGAAAGAGAAGCAAACCAGGTTACAGAGCTATATTGATGTACTTGAGGGAGAACGGAGAGGCCGCCGATAGTGATGAAGTCTTCCCAGATGGACCAAAGGGAGGGAGGGAGCAAGTGGAAGTAGTTGGAGAAGTTGAGGAGGAGGCCTGTGGCGACGACCAGAGAAGTGACGAGGAAGATGGGGAGGGGCATGGCGCGTCCGATGGCGAGTTGGAAGACAACGACATAGATGGAGACCACGCCCAGCGTCTGAACCACGACCGCCTCCTTCTCCCTCTTCTTTATGAAGTAAGAAAGCAGGGAAAGGTTGCCCAGTAGCCCAGTAAGCATGCCCTGCAATTGTGAATGTAACTTGCTAGCTCCAAAAGAGTTGGCTTAGAGGAGGGAAGGAAAGGGGCGGTCTTGTTCGAACATACCAGCCAGGGGACGGCGAGGAGGGCGGAGTGATTGCCGGATAAGAGGTTGCGGGCGTTGAGGATGATCTGAGGGAGCTGCAGCAACAAGAAGGGGATGTTTGAGGAAGCCGAGAACTTGGCAGTGAGAGAATCCCATTGCCGCAACAGGGTGCTAGTCTCCGCCGGAGGCGACGATCCCTGTCAAGAAAGAGGCCAAATTCAAAACGAGACGCACGGAAGTCCATCGAACAAGAAAGAGGGCAGTGGGCAAAAGAAAAAAGAAAAAAAAACGAAGGAAGGAGAATGCTGGCCTGTACTGCACCGACCTGGGGGTGAGGGATGTCGGAGTCGAGAGCGGAAGCGGCGGTGGGAGTGGCAGGAGATTGAACAAGAAGGAACAGGGGAGGATGGCGAGGGAAAAGGGAGAGGGGCTCGCGGAGGTGGGTGTAGTTGATCGGAGAGGAGAACGGGGGGGTGATTCTGAGGGTGAGGGAGCCAGAATGAGAAGGGGTAGGAGCCCTGCTTCTGCTTCTGCTTCTGCTTCTGGAGAAACAAGAAGAAGCGGAAGAAGCAACCACAGACTCAGCCATGCCTGGAGGATGAACGGAACTCTTCTAAGCCGACTGCTCTCGCTCAACCGATAACGTAACAGCTTAAGGACATAGAAATAGAACTAGAAATAGAAGGTGGTGGTCAAGTGCTCAGAAAAAAAAGGTGTATTATGTGTCTAGTGTCCGACGTCCCTCGTGGCGGGGATTCTTTCTCGAATCGATATTTTTATTATTGATGAACCTCGAATTATTGGCAAATCCCAATAGCGGAGCCGCCTCCACCGCTGATGGCGATGTTGGAGAAAGGGAGAAGATGGTCACGTGACACGGGCAGTAAGGCGATATTTTGCTCCTGCTGTGGGCCTGGGGAACCACAAATTCAGCCCAAGATCCAGATCTCCATCACCGCCGCTCCAAAACGAGACGAATGCGTGCAAAAGGAGGGACCCGACTTTTCGAGAAATTAATTAATGAAGCAGCCGACCTTCCTTCACTCATGTGTAAATAATTATATGGTGCTCTTATCTCCGCTATATTTATGTATTATTGAGTTAAAACCACCTTGAATCTAGGTGATGGGATCTACGAAGAGTGTCGGTCAGATATAGCAACTGCAGAGGTGATCCATACGTGAAGCCTTACAACAGACTAAATGAATTTTTTCCGCGATCACTTTAATCCACAGATACTTCAACTTACAGGATCCTGATCAGTCGTTCAGTTTTAGTTACAAAATGCCCAAGTTCATAGGCCCTTTACATTATACTTTCATCACCGTTGCAGGTCAGAATCGTAAAATAAGGAAAAATCCTCTCTTCCCAATATATATACACCATCCAATTTCTGTGCTGTCTAAAGCTGAAAGTGAAAGTAAACAAAAAGTATCAATGTTTCAGCAGCATGGCCTCCATCATTCTCTTCCTCGCCATGTGTTTTAGTTTCTCTAGCGCGACTAGCCCAACTTGCCTTACCCTTTCCCGGGACAAACCTATACTGCAAAGTGATCATCGAGCGTTAAAACATTACAAATTAGCAAGAGGAAAGGGCCAATTACAATAAAGACTGCTTTGCTCATTTGGAAATTCTAACTGCTACACTGATTGACTGCGAACTCTACTGACTGCCTGAGTGTTACCATCTTTCACTTAATGACAGAGTCGCATTCATACGAAAATCCAAACATTGAAGCATATAGATGTAAACTAATGCTGTGTAGCACTAGCAGTCTTGCACCAAATGCACATGTGCAAGGATCAGTAAATGCAATACATTAGCCAATGAATACTCACCGTTTACTGATGTCCTCCCATGTAAGGCATTCATTATCCAAGCCGTAGTAAAGGCGTATGATTTCTCCCTCCCTTTTGCTAAGTGTCACGTTCATGAGCTTGTTTACTTCATCCTGCATGTGGTTCAGCCAATGTTACTTCCTTGTATATTCACTAACCTTGTAGTGAAACCATCATTTAGCATAATTGAAATTCCATTGTTGTAATCCTATTCTGGTTATAATTAGTAATCCAGCCATCAGGGAGATTGTTCCAAGTCAATAATCTAGATAGAATGACACTTGATGGCAGTTTTTAAACTTGAAAGATCAAACTTGCGAACATCTTACTTGGTAGCGTACGGAGTTCTCAAATTACCAGAAGCTAAATTTTCTGTAGAAACAGTGAAAACAGTTTCATAGGACAATTTCTCAATGCAATTGAAAGCAAGCCTAATGTTTCAAGACTTGCTCTCCACCATTCATCAGTACAAAACTAAAAACCAGAATGAATACCACCGAGCCAAAAATTTCTTTCGTGCACAAGGACTAGAAGATTCCATAACTGCAAAAATTTGCCTGAAAACCAAAACCCTCCTTCTAGTCATGCTAAACTTTGTAAAAGACTGATTGTTGCACCAGGATGCCTTTGAAATTTGAAATGATTGATACTTTCTAGCATTTTGAAGGCCTCTAATTCGTTACATAAATTTAAAGCCCCACAAGACTGCAACTCTACCTTGAGTGCCCATTCATCCACTCCATGCCATGGGTTATTCTCAACGTGAATATCTGCAATGTACTAAAAGATACCAAAAAAAAAAAAAAAGGAAGAGAAAACATTGGTGTCAGAGCAGTGTAAGCTGTGCAGCAAAAGTTATACATGACCTCAGAGGATAAGTTACTGTGGTGATACTTACACTATGGTGAGTTTCTCCTGGTAGACCGTTCAAGGAAGGGAATGCATCCCTGTCAAGAGAGAAAACTTTACCAATTGCCTGCATAATTGCCGTTGTCATGACGAATAAGATCGACTGAAACCATGGGTCCATCTATAACAACAATTAATCTCTATCATATATGCTACCTCTGTGGCATTCCTGACTTTCTTCTGAGACATGTTCAGACATTCTGCAATCCTCTGGAAACAGAAAAGAAAGACACAGGAAAGAGGATGAGATGAGCAAAGCATCCCAATGATTTGGCACTCACATGACTACTCTACTATGACAGAGGGTTGAAATTCCATTTGAAAGCCACATGACAGTCAACTTACATCCACAGAGGGAGTGATTCCTTTTTCTTCCAGTCTAACCTTCGCATTGCGAATTAAGCCTAACCGTTCATGCAAATGAGCTGGCAATCTCAAGGTTCTAGAATTCTCCACCAATGCTCTTGAAACACCCTGAATTCAGGAAAGTACAATCACTATCAGACTTAAGCAATACCTTCAATGCATCCAAAGGCAAACTTATAAAGGAAGTCATTCAACATTAAGGGTTAAAAGAGTTGCAACTTGAGCAAATAATCTACAGTAACTCTTCAAGAACAGGATATTCACGGAAATCCAAAGTGCTCTATTTTGTAGTCAGTGACCTTTCCTTGCAAAATTATGATACCATTTTCTTACCACACAAATCATCAACATAATGTGCATGGCCTTCCTTTAGTGCACAATTGCCATGAATCTTTATCCTATGCAGTTTTAAAGTTGAACAGATATGGGGAACCATCACCACTCAAAAAACCCAAAGATCAGACCCAAACGAACTAAATAAACATAACAGATTGACAAGATAGTGCACAAAGTTTAATGGATTAATGGAAATTGAGGATGAGGAGGGCAATCTGATGTCTCAATGGGACAAGAAGCAGCCTAGCTCCAATTACATGTGACTGGTTATATGTATCCACACATCAGCTTCTGCACAGAACTGTACCTCTTGACCACAAAACCACAAAAACTAGAATGAGCTCAGTCATCAGAAGGAAAGGTTATGCCCCGCAGCTAAAGTTTAGAATATCCACAATACAGTGACGTAGAAACCCCATAACTTTGACCCAAATCCCGAAACTCCAGCAATAGTTCTCATACTTAAACAACAACCATAGTCTCAACTGAGTACCTTTTTCACTGTCAATTGTTAATTTATCTACAAATGAGTAGGCGGAAATCGAGACTTACCTGACGTATCCACCAGTAAACGTAGGTTGAAATCTTGAAACCCTTAGACGAGTCAAATTTCTCTATCCCACGCAGTAGCCCGATCAAACCACCCTGTATTATGAAGTGGTAACAGAGCGAAATGGATCATAATCCCAGTTAAATGCACTAAGGGAGCACGGATTGGATAAAGGAGGGAGTGGATACCTGAACAAGGTCGGACATTTCAGCACCCATGTTATCATATCTCTGAGCTATGGACATGACAAGACGAACGTTGCTCATCGCAAGCTTCTCTCTTGCCAAGGAACTTTCAATCAATCTCGACCGTAATTCAGCACGAGAAATTCTCAAGGAGGTAGCAAGCTGTTCATCAGAGGGCTCACAACCCAGTCTCTCTTTCAGTCTGTAACATCGATAGGAAATTCAGACAACTTTGCATTCAGAGGACCGACAGGCGAGTAGCAAAAGAGAAAAAGGGTACCTGGATTTGCGCTCCTCCAAGAAAAGGCCAGTCTTGATTTTTTTGGAGAGGGCAACGACCTCTCCGTGGGTGAGCAAGTCATCACTGACGACGCCCTTAACATAACCGTGGAGACGGTGTTGCAGGAGGTCGGGGCTAACAGCCGATCTTGACTGACGGCCCGCAACGGGGGAACAGATTCTCCGCCTGGAGCCCAATCGGCGTTGGCGGGCAGAAAGGCCAGAGCAAGTGACGGGGATCTTCTTGGTGGGCTTGTCTTTGGCGGAATCAGCGAGCACGGTGCGCTCGAAGCAGAGACTCCACTGGGTCTCCAGCATGGACTTCTGCAGCAGCAGGAGCGCCTCCACCGAACAGTCGAGCTCAGGGACATGATGCGCACCCTCTTCATGCCCATCTTCATCTTCAGGCGAGTCGAGAGAGATGGGGAAGGATGAGGGGTGGAGACGTTGGGTGAGAGCTTTGGCGGGAGTGGGGAGGCGATGGGAAGAACGAAAGCAGGGGTTGGAGTTGGGAGGGCGCTTGGGGACGACGGCATTCTTGGTGGAGGAGACACGATCGCTGGCGCTGGCGCTGACGTAGAAGAGCTTGTAGTTGTCGGGGATATCGGAGGAGGAGGAGGAAGAGGAGGCGGACGCCGACGAGGAGGAGGAGGAGGAGGAGGATGGGGAGCTCAACAGCCTCTTCCCAGCGCTCAGGCCGATGACTGCAGCTGTGGCCATCAATACCATCAACGGGAAAGAGGCTCTCTTGAAGAGGGGCGATCTCCAATGAGATGACCACCTCCACGCGTGAAATCCTCCCAACTTTTGACGGGAATGAGACGAACCCAACTCCAAGAATTCAGACAGAGTGGGGAATCACCGGGGAAGTCAAGGGGAGGGGAGCAGGTGCGGGAGGGAAGCGCTTGACCTGAATCGAATGGTGAAGAAGTCGAGGCTTCTCCCCAACCGTCTCACCGGTTTGCTACCAAACAAAACTCTCTACTCCTCCAGCTCTCTCCTGTCCAATTGTTTATACCCTTTTCTTTTAAGGAAAAAAAAGGGAGGAAAAACAGAGAGGGGATTATTTGCCTCTGCGTCGTGAATTCGAGAAGGTGTGGATGAAGAGGAAAAGGGGAGATATTACTAAAAACCAAAAAAAGAGATGCAAAAATGAAGATAGGGAAACACTCAAAAAAAGAAAAAAAAAAAAAGAAGGAACGATGGGGGGTTTGAAGATATGGCAGGACGGCCTGCCATTGGTGGATCGGGATATGGGGTCCCGCTTTCAGTGGTGCTCGCTCCGCCATTTGGCCTCTCTCATGTTCGGTCGGTTTCGAAGGAGAGAAGTGGGGATTTCAGCTGAGCGAGACTAACCCGCGATTATGGAAGTGAAGATGATGGATCATCATTATCTCAGTATTTGACTCAAACCGTCTCGCGGGTTTATGTTAGTTCTCCCGCGTGGATACAGCGACTTTCCCGTTAATTGGTTGCAGAATTGGCCCTCACGCTCTGTTGCGCTGTCGGGCAATTACAGTGTAATCTCTAGGCGCATTCTTCTCTCTCTCTCTACCAATGGTCGCTAGATCGATTGAGCCTCTTTGCCACACTTTGACCTCAATATGAGGCGGCTACGCCTCATGAAGGCCCGGAGGTAATGGGGAAAGGTGGTCATGGCCTCACAGTCGCGTGCAAGGCCGTCATTGCCTACAACCAATGTTTACATTAGTGCCAACCAAACAAAATTAGACAAAATTGGATCCGATTGAATTAACACAAATGAAAAATGTTTATAACTAAATTGACAAAAAAAGAGTTTATGACTGAATTAGGATTTGGGATTTTTTTGATAATTTTCTCAAAGAAATGCACATGAATAGAGAGACCAAGATTTTCAAAACCCTAGATTACAATGCATTTGGTTTAGTATTTCAAAAACCCCTTAGAAAATTTTGGGGTGTTCAACAACCATTCCCAAGGGGGTTTAGAGTAATTTTTTTTTGTAACCCAAAAATCTTGTACAAATGCATGAACCGACGAAAGAAACTGAGGGGGACACGTAAGTAGAAGGACCCACCACCCCGGTCTCTCACTTAAGATCCCAAGTGATCGTGAGGGGATTCGAACTCCTCCCCTTATGAAGGGAAGAGAGTCCAAACCATCGCGGCTACCAAGACGACGGTGAATAAAAGTTAATATTGAGAAAGTTGAAAACTACTGCCCTTTTAGCTTTGAATGAAGTGTTATTCCTAGATTTTTTTTTTTTTTTTTTTTTATAATCATCTTGCCCTCGCTAGCTTTCTCATATTCTCATATTACCCTCATTATTTTTAGGGTTTGTGGCTAGTCATTGGCACTGATGACATACGACATTGAGGATAGAAATTGGGTCGTGTTGTGTGACTTGGGCTGACGGCTGTAAGTCAGATTTGGCTCATCAATAGCAAATGATTTGATTTTTTAAATAAAAAATAGAAAAATTGCAATAAAAGCACTTTTTTAATAAATACTATTTAATTGAAAGTTACTTTACAAAAGAGTTACTATAAGGCTGCGTTTAGCAATCGAGATAAAATTCGGAATTAGATATAATTTATCATATCCTACGTTTAGTGCTCGCTCAGGACATGATAAAGTCGGATATAAAGATGATATAGGTAGGATAAAATTATCTCATGGGAGAGGTGGGATAAAAGGTGAATAGGATTTCTAATGTCCATAATAGGAAAGTTATTTTTTAGAATAATAAAATTATTAAATTAACAAAATTGAAATTATATTTCAATATAAATAATATTTGAATTCTAAATTAAGAAATTAAAAATAAAAAATAGAAAATTATTTTTAATTAATCTTATTTTAATTTATATATTTAACTTTGATTATATCTTATAATAAACATTCAATTTATAAATTAAATATTTATATTTATTATATATTTTAGGTATTTTTGCATTTTAGGTATGTTAGTACAGTTTACTATTTGATAAAATTTTATTAAAGAATGATGAAAAGGAAAAAAGAAATAATAAAGAAAATAATATAAATAAGAGGAAAAAAAAATAAAATAAAAATAAATTTTCATCATTTTCATTTATGAACATTTATGTTCATTTATAATAACATGCCATTTATATCAAAAAATATACATGATATGATATGAATATATTTAAATTTAATATTGTGATTCACCAAATAATGGTCATGATATAAAAAAAATCCCAAAATTCCATAGCCTGTCCTATCCAATTCTATTACAATTAAAAATTCAAACGACCAAATATAGCCTTAGAGGTGTGCAACCGGATTGGGTATATCCGGTTCCAAGACTAGCCACCCGAAAAACAAAGTCAAGAATCAATTCCCGTTGAAACCGATCTGGGAATCGATTCCCAAAATTCGGAACCCGTTTAAACCGGTTCGGGAACGGGTTCCAAGTGATTACCCACCAAGAAACCAGTTCTTGGATGAGTTTTGGAACCATTTCCCGAACCGGTTTTACAAGTAGAGGTCCAAAACCTTTTTTTCCCCTGATTTCTATTCTTATTCCCGCAATCACACGACGTTTTTCCTCTTGACTCTCTCAAACACGTACAATACTTCTCCTTTGTCATTCCTCTTCCTCACTTGCTTCCCTCTCTCACCGGCTCCCTCTCGCATTGTCCGATGGGCGGACGGATGTTCATTGCTGCCAATTTCTTGTGTATTACATGGATTGACTCACCTAATTTCTCTTTTGTAAGAGTTATGCTTGCATAAATGAGTAACTCCATATAATAATTGTGGGAATAAGATTTATATTAGACTCATGTTTGTTGCTAATTATTTGTCTTATGATTTTATTTATTATAATTAGCCTTATGGATCATTAATTTTTCATTTAGTAAAAAAGTTTATGTATAATCACCACGCTCGCAGCGGCACACCTGGCTTGGGGCTTTCTCCCCCTCATGAAAGGGAGGAGTACGAATCTCAGAGGTGTTGTTAGGAATTCTTACCTGGAGTACTGTGGTGGTGGCTCCTGCAGTGGCTTCCTCAGGGTTTGTTCACCGGCTGTCGGCTTACGAGGTTCCCTGAGTTACCAAAAAAAAAAATTATGTATATATTTATTACAAGTGCTTAATGTTTCAATACAAATGAGGAGGATTACGTTATTTTCTTGCATATTAATATACATTTGAAGTCGTATATGATATTGGAAGATTACAAAATAGATTTTAATGGAAACATGATTGACCTGGAAGATCGGAAAACACAAGGTGAGTTGAGTATACGATCCAATATAAATAAGGTCGGGTGTATGGTTCAGAAAAGAGGAACCGATTATAATAGAGTTGGGTACAGAGTTTAGATCTAGACCCTACTCATCCTGGACCGATCACCCCTAGTTACTATCAAATGTAATTTGTATTTCCCCAAATGATTCTAGGTTTTCAATATTTGTATTGTACCCAAATTTCATTTTCAAAACCAAATGCACCGGCATTAGTTTGTTATTGAGGTGGTGGTGGAGCGGTGGGAGAGGTGTCTCAACCCAATTGGACGCTGTTGTCAGGGGTTTCGAGGCCCAAATGACAAGTGACGATTGCATGGTTAGATCTCGTGATTGTTGCCACTTTTGGGACCCAAACCCCTTTTGAGATTTCGGGATTTTTTTCAGAGCATTTTGCATTCCTTTGCCGGTGGTCATTACTTTCCAAGAGTCATTATATTATATCCGATGCACGCATGCTTTCCCCATTAGTTGAAGCATATAACGACGTCCCGAGCTTTCGTGGAATATTTGTCATTTACTTATTTATCATGTCGAGAATAATAATATGAAGGAAAAAAACAGGCACAAAATCTTAAAAAAAATTATAATTTGGACAATAATTATAACAAGGAATAAGTATATAAAAAGTTCTAAGACTTTGAAAAGAATGCAATTAACGGAGTAACTTGATTGAATCAATTTGATAAGATTATGATTTGATTATACTTTTGGAGAGTTTTGGAACTCAATCACATTTTCAAGACAATTTTTAGGATTTAATTACATTTTGAAAATTTTATAACTTGATTATATCTTCGTAATAAGTTTTAAAACTTTAAATACACTTATTCTTAAAATTAAGTATCTTTCAATGAGCATTCTTGAATCTTGTTGTTGTTTTCTATCAATTATATTATCTTGAACAAAAATTATTTTCTCCAAGGATTGTGTTTGATTCAATGTTCGAAGAATATTGACTGAAATCTTGTGGTAACGTAACTATGATGTATCATGTCAATTAAGAAGTATTAGGAAGAACTTTGTCCAACATAAAGAATGGAAAAAGAAAACGTCTCATCAAACTATAAAAGAAAAGAAAGAAAACGTCATATACAAGATATTTTCGGTCTGGTATTCAGCATTGAAAAGATAAAACCTAATTGGCAATTTAATCAACTAAGTGGAATTTACGAGTTCAGTCAACTGGGGGACGTTCATGAATTTTGAATAGTCTTTTATCCTATTTAAAAGTGTCTAGAATTTGATTTGTAAATTTGGTTATAAGATTGATACGATTTTTGGTGCAAGTAAAAGGAGAAAGGGGGGGTGGGCGAGGAGAAGTTCTACCATTTGCCCTCGACGAGCATTGTTCTGCAATACAAAACAGGGCGCGGCGGTTTGCACGTTGCAGAGGCAGAGGCAGAGGCAGAAGCAGAAGCGGCCATGGCCAATGTGATGGTGAGGCCTTACGTGCTCTCAGTCTCGCGCCTATTGCTTCTCCGATCCCCCAAGCCCTCTCCCAGCCTCTCCAGTGGGTCGTCGTCTCCCCTCCGCGGATTTCACGGACGCACCAGCGCCCTAAGCAACGGGAGGTCGGGTTTAGGTCTCGCTGGCGGCGCTCCCATGCTCAGGTTCAGCATCCGAGCCGCGCACGTGAACGACGCCGGTTCCATCGACTCCCCTCTGATGCAGTCCATGCAGAGCAAGGTACCTCTCCCCTCTGCAGAAATGCTCGATGACCCACTACTCAGAAACCTCTCGCCCCGGGATGGCTTGCGGTTTTCCTTATTCAATTAGATAGTCTTACGCTTCTCGATTCTTTCTCTTTTTATTTATTTATTATTGCTTAGACACATATCTTGCTCTTGCCATATACCCTTTTACTCGACAGGAAACCATAAAAAGAAAAAAGAACTGCTTTTGCCTTTCCGAAGTTTTCAGTTCAATAAAACAAGATAAATTGAATAAAACGGGATGAAGTTGTAAGCTCCCAAGTGTTAATGCCTCTAGCTCATCAACACTGTTCACTCACCTCTATTTGGGAATAGCTATTAATTCTGGGGCATCCCCTGCCCTCTTTCAATTCACGATTTACATTTGGCTTTCATAGATCAAGGAGCATCTCAATGCGGAATCGGTTGTCGTGAAAGATGCTTATGGGGATGGTCGGCATGTGAGGTAAGCTTATATTCCGTAGTGCGGCGTGATTGTTCTACTGAAGCATATGCTGAATTTGTTTCTAACATTTATGGGTTCAACTTCACTTGGTTTTGATTTGGCTGCACTCTCATGTTTACCGCGAATGTCCACTGTATTGCATTGCCTACCATGCTATTTTCACAAATTTCTTGTTATTTGAATGGGAGTGATGTAAACATGATTTCATGAGGATCATCTCGCAAGTCAATGCTCCTTTTTTGAGAGCATGAGATGTAAAGTATTTGTTATGTGTGTTTTGGCTTTGGTGCATTGGCAAAATCTCACGTGTATATTTGGAATGATATATTGGTTTGAGCAGGTATAATGTGTAGCCAATGTCCATATTCTCTGTACATGTAAACATCTTCATCCTAAAGTTGTTATACGTTCTTTGTTCATAGCCTCATCTGTATCTCAATCATGACCCTGGTGTAATCCAAAAGTCACAACTAATGTTGAGTGCCTTATATGATGAATTAAAGGTTTGAGTGCTGAGGGCTTACAGAATCTTTGTAGAAACATGCTGGCAGCATCAAACCAAGATTATTAGAAACAAACGACATGACTATCTGGGCATTCAGGACAAGGTTGGTGATGCAATGCCATTGTTGCATAAAGTTAAGAATGCCCCTATTAGCATGTTAAGTAGTTGTGACTGTGTTCTATGAAGTTTGGGACTGTTATGAGGAATATCTTCCCTAAAGCTACTTCCTCTTTTGTCCTTTCTCTGTTTAATACTCATTTTGCATGTGAAGTGATGATACATAGTCATTTCAGAAGTTAGATGCTGTTATCATATGAAAGTCACGTGCTTTTCTTGATTGTTGCTTGCGATCCCGTTTCCGACTACTTGTGGGGTTACATTTGTTCCACTGTGTCTCCCATTGTCTCCCTGTCCCTGTGCATAATCATTCGTCTGCCTTCTTGTAGCATTGATGTTGTAGCTTCATCCTTTGAGGGTCAGTCAACCGTAAATCGGCAGAGGATGGTTTATAAAGCCATATGGGAGGAGCTTCAGAGTACAGTGCATGCTGTGGACCAGATGACTACACGTACCCCTGCTGAGGCTGCATCAGATTAAAATAAGGCATTGACAGTAATGCAGGTGAAGACTTGAGTTGGAGTTGGAGTTGGAGTTGGACTATCCTGATCAAGTTATATCGGTACTTGGTTTCTCCATTCTAGCCCTTTCTTTAGTCTATGGCTGGGCAAGTGTAATCTATTATCGATGATAATTGAGTTTCATTCTTGTTTGGTCAATTATACTGTGTTCTTGGATACAAAGTTTCGAGAAGATGAAGGTGCATGTGAGATGGCACACTAACTGATAAAGGCATTTTCAGGAGTAATCTCAAGACTATTTGGTCTAACGCAGAAAAAATCCATGGTTGTGGGGGTTACAAGGTGTTTGTTTTTCTTCTTTTTCAGCTGATCAACTATGTTATGTCATTGCAAAGTTGGAATGAGTACGCTGGATTGATAACAAGATGGGCCATTGTGGTTTAAAGTCCTATGCTGAATATATCGAACAAACTGGGTGGTTGTAACTTCTACATGCTCAAGAGAAATGGAAAAGAAACTTGTGAGTGGGGTAACAGGTGGGAAATGGGTGGGAAGTAATAAATAAATACTAATTTTTCTTATTTATTTCTTCTTTTGGAGGGAAAGAAAATGATGCTTTGCTTGAACTTGGACTCTTCAATTATGCAACTCTGAGAGTTATGTTTTCCATTTTGAAATTGTAAGTTTGACTCCTCGTTTTATTGTGGTTGTTCTTTCTCTTGATTTCCTTTTGCTTTCTAAGTTTAAGAAGTTTTTTACTCAAATCTGCTTTCAGTCCAATCATTAAGTGCTTCCACCTTTGCAATAATTGTGCGTGCGATTTTACTGGAAAAGAAAGTGAATAAATGTCATAACTGGAATCATAAGTGGTTATTACAATATGCAATAGCTGAGATGAGGGGGGCATTGCTGAGCTGCCCCTTTGCAGGTCTGTTTTAACATTTGGAAATCACTCAAGTCAAAATGGGTCACTGGCGGTTTGGTTCCACGGTGTTATGTTCATTTGTTATATTTCAACGCAAAAATAAGGCCTAATAGGTTAACTGGTCAACCTGTTATTACTGAACAAATTGATAAATCAAATGAATAGACAAACCAAAATAATCAGAACGAGCATGACGAAGCAACATACGGTTATGCAATCGCAACAACAAATTGGTCAAGCATCGCAGATAATGCGTATATGTACTAGAAAAGTCCGGCTCAATAACTTTTTGCCTTGCTAAGAGACACTGTAAAAGTTTGTCTCATCAATATTATGGATCAAATTCTCCTTGGCAAAAGGAGAGCAACCAATGAGGATTTTCGACATTTGAGAACAAGCCTTAGCATGATACACCATATTTCAAGTATTTAAAATGATTTTTATATCCTGAAAGAGGAAGGGACGTTGGAATATTCTGTACAAGTGAGGAACTTACATTGTAGAATGACCTAAAAAATGTGTATTGTGCTGCATATACAATTGGCAGAGATGGAGATAGGACATGAATGGTATCATGACCATGCTGGTTGGTCATTCAGATTTTAATTAATTGATGGCAGCATAGGATCCATCCCGAGTCCAGATCCCCCGAAACTACCAGGCTCAGCATGCTTCACTCTACCAAAATAGCGGATATGACGCAATAGCCTGGCCAGGAATGTGTTATGGCATATTGTCGAACTATCACACACAACAGCAACATGCTTCCGGGCCCTCGTTATGGCAACATTCATGCGCCTGCTATCCCCAAGGAATCCCACTGCTCCAAGAGTGTTTGAGCGTACCTGAGGGAGACGAGGGCAAGCGTCAAATACAAGAGTAACAGGAGACCTACTCTCCGCAGACTGTCGATCATTAACTAGCAGAGTAGAGAACACTTGAAATAGAACAAACAGAAGTTCAAATCTCATCATTTATCCCAAGACGCGCTCTGCAAAAGAAGTGGAAAAAAGTCGAAAGGAAAAACCGAGCGGAAGTTTCTTATGGTTTTAAGGAAAATAGGTGTAAACAACGCCTAATCTGTCAAATGATTAAATGTCATGACCATCTTCATTCTTTTACATTTTCCTTAGTAGAAGCTTCTACAGCTAACTAAATCGAAGTCAACCCTTGGCAAAAATCTAGAAAGCCTCAGAAAACAAGCTCCAACTTGTGATGGGAATGCCGATGGGTTTAAGAAGGCAGCTTGACCGGAATTTCTTAGCATCTTCCACGACAGTGGTACAGATACTAGCTAAAAATAAATGCAATCAACGGTAGCTGAAATGCACAGCTTCGGTACAGGTCATACCATAGATATAATGACAGCATCAGCCTCCCGACCTTGAAAGCTATCAATGGTTGCAACCTCGACACCTGCTGCCTCTGGAAGCTCATCAAGCCTGTCCCTCAAAAGTTGTACTTGAGCAACATAAGGAGATTGTACAGCAATTGCTCTTGGGCTCACACCTGCGCAAAAGGCCGGCTAGAAATTATAGGGCTAATGCAATTCGCCAAGCGGTGCACATTGTATGGTGGGAGGAATTTATGGCTTTGTCAAAATTTTGCCAGTCAAAATCCTAAGTTGTGTCACTGTACACATAATCATTGCCCATAACAGATGGTTGTGGGTAAAACAGCAACTAACTGGAAATATTTGGTCATAAAAATATGCATATGTTCGGATAGTATCTGCCCAAAAGCAAATTTCTAGAGAGAAATGCACCATATTTGCAGCACGTCAACCTTTAGAGAGGGAGAAATAGAGGTCTTCTAGAATAACAGGGAGCCTTGCAATATGCCTAGGAATATAAATTCAGTACATTGAACAAGCAGTGACTTGACGTACAGACATCTATAGGAAGACAATACTTGCAGAAGATAAACTCAGCAATGAGAAAGAAAGAGAAGACACGATTTAGTCCAGCTTCAACGGAATAAAAAGAAAAATTTATGTGCAAACTGTCCAACACTGATAATCTCGAGGAAGAAAAGGCTTTTACCAGCATAAATCAAGGAAAACACATGATGTACAACAATATCTGCTTCCCCCTCATTGTACAATGAGCCTGTTCCAGTTGGGTCCAAATGCTCTTCACAACCAGCCGAAAGACTTCCATATGGCATTCTAGTATCGAGCAACAGCAATGGGCACTGTGTTATCCATGTCGGCTGCAGTAAGGCAGAGGGTTTAATTGATGCTTTTGGTTAAGATTACCTTTGCAAGAATGTTACCAAATAGTCTTTGACAGTAAGTTAGGCTAGTCCACCACCTTTAAAAATGACATATATCCTTCTTCAACATTCAGTTTGATAGGTTGGTGATCATACACTACTCAGGAAATGCAGAACAGGAGTACCACTGTTCTCATATATAAGAAGTGGAACATACCGATAGTAAAATGCATTTCATCATTCTTTAACAAGAAAAACACTGAATTGTGTTGAATGTGCAAATCTACCCTGTGAGATAAGGCATGCTGGATTGTGTATGTTTAGAGGAGGCTAAAATCAGAATCTAAGCCACTCAGTAGAATAAGGTTCTCATAGCATTTTGAAAACCCAAATCTTCTTTTTAATGCAATTGATATGATTCTGGTATCAAATTTTTTTTTAAGATCTAGCACCGCAAAATGATAGATCAAAATTATTATCCTGAGCGTGAATATGATACGTTAAGTGCTATTGTGATAGCATAGCCCCTTCAGCATTTAAAATCAATCAGTCCACAACAATCAGTGAAACATGGATATAAACAAACCAAGAGCCAAAAGATTCCTGGTGAAAAAGTTAGGTTGCTCTGGGAAGGTGGAACCGAGTTCAAACACCCACTCTTGGAAACATGAGTACTAGGATTGATCAGTTCCCGGCCCGGTCTCGTTCCAAGGTGAAACCGGGAACCGGATTGGGAGGACCGGTTCCCAAATTCCAGGACCGGGAATTGGACCGACTGACCAGTCCGGTCCGGTCCGGTGGAACCGGTAAATTTGTTTTTTTGGGCCAAAAATAAAATAAAAAATGGGAGAAATTAGGAGAAATTAGAGTTGGTTTCTTAAGAAATTTAAAAATGTATATTATATATATATAATTAACCGGTCCGGTCTAGTTGGTTCGGTTCCCACCTTGGAATCGGGAACTGGACTAACCGGCCATAGGTTCCAAAAGTGGGAACCGGGAACTGGACCGCCCTCTTTGGGAACCGCCCAAAACTGGTTGGTTCGGTCCAGTTCGGACGGTTCCTGGTGCACACCCCTAATGAGTACAAACTTGGGTTAGAATGAAAAATAATCTAGAAATCAAAAAGAAAAGTCTTACCTTCACAAACGGGGAATCAACAAGAAGATGTGAAGAAACAGTAGGAGAGGATTTTAATAATCCTTCATACATCTCCTTAGAGGCCCAACTTGCAATTGCATCATTCATACGGTATTGTGTTATCAACAAGGTCGCCAGAATTCCTTCATGCAAATTTGCAGCTCTCTCCATTAGTGATACGCCAAGGCCGCCTTCTAGGGCTTTCCTTGATAAAACCACAGGGGCAAGCTGGCACTGATCACCAGCAAGTATGCAGCGCTTTCCCTGCAACATAGGTATCCAGCATGATGGTTCAATTGCCTGACCAGCTTCATCTATAACAACAAGGTCAAAGGAATCCAGTCTGCGGATCAAAGGATCAGCTGCTCCACTGTTTGTAGCAAGCACTACTTGAGCACCTGTGAGTACTTCTTTCACAGTCTCTTTCTCCTTCTTTTTGAAGGCCTTACCTAGCTGCTTCAGAAGCTGACGTATGCCAGCAGCCAAAGAATCATCCTTAAGGCAGTGTCTCAGATCTTTCCTTAGATCTGCTTTCTTCCTTTCAAATTCTGTTTGGAAACTTTCAAGCCTCGCATTTACTATTTCTCCTAATGATTTTGAGGCTACAGATTCAGATATACGTGCCGGATTGCCCATTCGTACAACGTCAAGCCCAATATCCGAAAGTTTTTCAACCATGTTATCAACAGCTGCATTTGTTGGTGCTGTCATCAGCACTCTTTCACCTTGTTGAACCGCCTGGACAATAAGCTCTTTAAGCAAACATGTTTTCCCTGTCCCAGGAGGCCCTTGGATTATCAATAGAGGTCGCCTCTTATTTAAACCCAAGGCGATTGCTTTTCTCTGGGAATCATCAAACGTCCCATAACTTGACAATCCTTCCAGCTCTGCTTCAGCCCAATTCACCAACTGGTTAAACTCTAGGCAGGCAACATCTTCCGTGTCTCCAAATAGAGTAGCCACAACAGCAATTGCAGGATTTTTCTTATGTAGGCCATTCTTCTGGAGTAGCATAAGTGCTTCACAGTTGCGCTGCAATATATCATTACAGAATCATTCAGTCCTATTACAATGGGGTTAATAAGTTTCAAAAGCAGAGAAATAGGAGCATGGGGAAGAATAAAGTGATGATTATGAATCCTCAGAAGAAGGAAGAGATTTTTCTTTAGTGGAAACAAGCAGCTGAAACATTCCTTAGGTGATTAAGATAGATTCACAAGTCTTCTCTTCAGTAGGGATTTGGGGCGTTGGAAATTGCTAGACCTTGTACAGTCAAAACATTAAAAAAAGAACTCTAGGGATCAGTCTACAAAGGCTTTCAGGATTCATCTATATCCCTGCGACAGAGCCATTTACTCTACCCAGTGATGAATTTAGAGTACAATGGCACCTACATTGGAAAAGGGAGGCAAAACCCCAGTTTCAAGCTATATGAGGACAATTAACTTTTGACATCTATACGGTGGAGATGGAAATGCAGATAGTTGTAGAAGGCTAAATCTTCTAGAGTACCTCATAAGTCAGCACATCTGCTAATCCTTGTATGCGATCAATTCGTAAAGTCTTCCCGAAAAGCTTGGAGAAAGTAGGATCACCATGGCGAGACTCTAAAGCAACGCTGATGCTGCTACCATCCTCGCCAAGGTTGTGTATGAAGCCTTGCATGCACGAAGTTGTGCTTGCACCCCGACTGTCGCACACCCTTACGCATATCATGTCACCAGGAGATAATGTCGTCGGTGGCAACCGGTGATTCCCTTCTACTCTAAACAATACCAGATGCATCCCACCCAATCCTGTTTAGTTCAGCACATACCATGAGCAGGAGCCCAGCAGCATAAAGTACCAGTAAGACATGAAGCAAATGAAGTGGCAATGCAATAGTACAGACAGCTGAGGGATTAAATTGAATTAATCATAGAAAAGGAACGCACCGGTAGATGTGCTAACTGCATACAAATTGCAGATGGTGTCACAGAGTTCTTGCTGAGCCTGGCCATGGCTGACAAGGAACTCAATTGGTTTCGATGCATCAGAGTTAGTATCAGGCATGGGCACTGCATCCAACTCCTCCTGTGTGAACTCGAGTTCGGCATCCCGTTCAATACAGAGGAGCTCAGACATGTTCGTGGTGAAGTCGTCTATCCTCCTCTGTATAGACTTGACCTTCTCCAGGTCCAACCCCAGAACACCTTGCACGGGCTTGGGCTGGGATGCCTTGCGGGCAATCGCCTTGTGCTGAGCTGAAAGAGTTAGGATCGCAAGGTCTTAATGGTGGAGTACCAACAATCCCAACAGAAAGGGGGCAATGCTAAAAGAAGAATGGAGAGAGGCAGATATGGAGAGTTAAGAGAGCAACCGGAAGAAGCGAGCTCCTTGAGCAACTTCCAGGACTCGGTGCCACGCCAATTAGGGACCACGGACTGACGCTCCAGGCCCTGGAGAACATCGCGGAGCTCACGCTGGAAGTGATCGAAGAGAGTGGGGTAGTGAGTACAAGCCTTTAGGCAGATGGCTTCAAGTCCAAGGGGCATGGGAATGGCATTGAGGTAAGGCTGGGCCTGAATGACGAAAGTGAGGCCAGGTCCCATCCGCTGTCTCACCTCCGAGAACTCGCCCTGCACCTCGGCAGCAGCGAAATCGGAGGCCATGGCACGCATGGCCTGGCATATCCACCTCACCACGCTCTTGCCCAGGTCTCTCCACCCCAGAGGGTCCCCATTCTGGTGCAGCGCCCCCACACTCAACGTCTCCCCCGCCGCCGCCGCCGCCGCCGCCTCCTTCTTCTTCTTTGGATTGTCTGCCTCCCCAGCAGTGGGAGGGGGTCGAGGGCGGGCTTCTTCTTGGGAGAGCGACTCCTCCGGCTCCTGGTCCTCCTCTGGGTGATGCCAGTACCGCTGGCGTCGTTCATCCGGTAGTGGATGATGCTGAGGCGCCCTTTGTGCATCTGCAGGCATATGGACGGAGGGTGAAGCTGAACATTATTAGGGGCAGGTCGGACGGTGAGGGACTGCTTCAGGGCCAACGTTGCCGATACAGACACACTGCCGCAGGAGAAGCAAGGCGGCGCTGTTTCCATATTCCCCGCTATATCAGTTGAATCATTCCTCCCTTCCCACCCCCCACACGCACCTGCTGCAACTCCCGCCGCACTCGAGAATCGCACCTAAATACTCAGCGAGAACCCGACGATATTTAGTTATTTTAGAGGCGCGACGGGTAATTCATTTTATATTTGAGGCGCTGAATAAAGCTGCGTCGCGGAGCACATTGTCTTTCGTTCGTCTTGAAAGAAGCACGACGCTGGGCATGACATCTCGTTCGTTTGACCGCTTGTGGGAGGAACAAGAGAGGATCCCAACCACGTTCCCTGATTGGCCGCTCCCGATTGTGTGGTGCTGCGGTTGCGCCCGGATCCTTGGTTGACGTGGATGCTCGCTGCCCCTGTCCTTTTTCACATTCCTTTTTCGGCCCCATTTCCCACTCTTGAATTTCTAGTCAATTCCCGATTTGCGCCCATCTCCCGGTGACATCCCCCGCCCTGCCCTATTCATCACTTTCGAAATTATTATTGTTATTCATTACATTTCATGTCCGGGGCATTTCGACCGCAACTTCCATAGTAGGTTCTCACAAAGAGTCAAGAACGTAATGGCAAATGCTTAAGTGGATCTTGTTAAAGGAATAAAACATATATCAAAAGTACAGATGAATGAAGAAGTTGGTGGTAGTAGAAAAGCTGAACCTAAAGAAGTTAATGAGGTAGAGGAAGCTGAAGCGGAGGAAGGTTGCGAACTTCTAAATGAAGCTCAGAATAGAAGAAAAGATGAGCTGGCGATCCGGCTGAATTGATGAGTTGGCGATCCATGACATCAAAACCTGGAACACAGAAGTTGATCAAGCTAACTGAAGGAGCTGCACAGTCAAAAGAAATGCACGTGTTTTTCATATTAGTTGTTCTGTTGTAACGGTTCTATACCATAAGTTGTTAAACAAGTATTGAGTATAAAAAGGATAAGTGAAGAAGAGAAGGATAGGTTTTAGTTCGTTTTTCTTTTCTACTTCTGATTTTCCTCGATTCATCTGTAGCTTTCTCTGCTACTTCGTATTCAACAATGGTGGAAGTCATGTAAAGATGAACCGAAGTTCGAAGAAGAAATAATAGAGCTGAGGTATTTCCATTGATTGTTCGAAGCAAAATTCCTTCATATAAACGGGTCTTGTTCTATCTCTCGATTCTTCTCATGGTATCGAGCATCTAATCCTGGGAATAATAGATCTGATATGTTCTTACTGCAAGATAGTATAAAGATCTTGTTGTTTCTTAGTTAGCTTACCTTCAAAGTTTACTGGATTGTTTCTTCGAATCTTCAAAGTCTCTGGACATATAAGAATGACAACTAGAGTGCAGAAGTATCCGTTTCCTATCCATGTGAATATAGCTAACTTCGTTACCATTAAGTTGAATGAAGAAAACTTTCTGTTGTGGCAAGCACAATTCAACAGATTTCTGAAAAGCCAATCACCTGGTTTTATTAATGGTGAAACATTACCTCCTAATCAAATGATACAGACTGAAACAGGGGAAGTAATGAATCCTAATCACCTGGATTGGATAAAAACTGATCAGCTTATATCATCCTGGATAAGTGGTGCAAGATCGAAAATATTCTAAGTACGATAATTGGCTTAGAAACCTCATTCGAAGTATGGCAAGCTCTCATAAATAGATTTACAAAGTCATTTGCAAAGGAATTTGAGTTAAGAGGGAAATTACGGGCTTGCGGGAAAAGAAACAGATCATTAGCGAATATCTTCGAGAATTCAAAATCATCGTGATCAATTAAATGCAATTGGAAAGCTCGTTGATGATATAACGAGAATGTTTGGCATACTTGAAGGGTTAGGTTCGAATATGAAACCTTCAGGACAACCATGTATTGCCTTAAACCTCAGCCAGAGTATGATGAGGTTATCTCACAACTTGAGAGATTTGAAACCAGATTGCAGACATATTCTGTGAATGAATACAATACTAACCTGGCCTATTATGGGCAAAGAAGAACTGGAACGAATCTGCTGAAAGTCAACTCTAGAAATCAAAGAGAAAATATTCGAGGGGAATTTAGCTATGGCAGAGGTCAGTCTTTCAATAGAAGGGAATATGGAACCAATTTTACAGAAGCAGGAAGAAATCAACAAAATAAAATGAATAACCTGAATTCAACTCAGCAAGGACAGGTTAATAAGGATAATTGGTCTAACTATGGACAAGGATTTAGACTATATTCAAATTCTTCACAGAGGTATCAAAGTGTTAGGTCTTATCCACTACAAGGTTCAAATGGTGATAGACAAACACAGATTACAAAGCCTATAAGTAATGGTCCTCTGCAATGCCAGATCTGTAAGAAATCAGGTCATATAGCAATCGGATGTTGGTATAGATTTGATAACTCGTACCAGGCAGATGAAATACCAACTGCATTGGCAGCTGTTCACATTGAAGAACCCTATGGTTCAGAATGGTATCCGGATACAGGGGCTACTTCACATATTACCTCAGAACCTGGTATGATTCGAAATTACAATGCATATAGTGGTAATGACACTGTCATGATAGGAGATGGATCTCATTTGTCGATTTCATGCATTGGTAATGGAATATGGAATACAGAAAATAGCAAATTACCACCGAATGATGTATTAATAGTTCGCAATAAAAAAGAATCTTCTATCTCGTATCAAAACTATGAGATGACTATCCCACGCTCTTTTATTTTTGATAAACATGGGGTATATGTGAAGGACAATCACAATCATACAACAGTGAAGCTAGGAAGGAAGGTCAATGGGCTATACCAGGTGGAGCCTAAAGTTGCAGAAGTCTTCTTCACCCAGACTCAACAGGAAATAGGAGAAGATGTCTGGCATCAAAGACTCGCTCACACCAATCTAAAAATAGTGAAGATTCTACAGAAACAACATCTCATTCAGTATAGTTCTAAAGCTCAGAATATATGTAGTAGCTGTCAAGTTGCTAAGAGCTCAGCACTATCTTTTACTTGCTCATACCATATCTCTAATGTTCCATTAAAAAGAATACATTGTGATGTATGGGGACCATCACCAATTCAATCTGTTCAGAAATTCTCCTATTATGTCATTTTTGTGGATGATTTTTCTCAATATAGCTGGATATATCCAATGAGACAAAAGTCAGAAGTTTATGATGTGTTCATTATGTTTCAAAGATTTATAGAAAATCAGCTTAATCACAAGATCAAAGTTTTCCAGAGTGATGGAGGAGGGGAGTTCACTAGTAATAAATTCCAAAACCATATACAAAAGTGTGGAATTAAGCAGACTATCTCATGTCCTCATACACCAGAGCAAAATGGTGTTTCTGAGAGGAAACATCGACATGTGATTGAATTGGGACTAGCAATGATATATCATGCTAAAGTACCACTGAAATACTGGGTAGATGCATTCAAGACAGCAGTTTATGTTATCAATCTTCTTCCCATCACAAAACTGCATATGTATTCACCTCATTATAAGCTCTACAATAAGACACCAGATTATTCTCATCTTCGAGTTTTTGGATCAGCCCGTTATCCATGTCTCAGGCACTACACACAGCATAAATTTGATCCTAGATCTCTTACATGTATCTTTCTTGGATATAGTGAGAAGCATAAAGGATACGGGTGTCTCTTGCCTACTAATGGAAGAGTCTACATCAGTAGACATGTAATATTTGATGAGAAATTCTTCCCTTTTACTCATACAATAAATACTGAGTATCAGTAGGGATTTGAACTATACAAACAGTGGATAAAAGGAGTACTGTCTACTATTTCCAACTCTACTAAGCAGGCTCAGTCACAAGACAATATATCGAGGGGATATTTATAGCATACCAGATTAATTCAAACAACTCCAGAAATACAGGACAATGAGATCAGTATAGTTAATCCTGCAAATATATCACAAATACATATGGTACTTGATGCTGAGATGCAAATTGATGTTGATAATGCTCCCAGTTGTATTGAATCTCATCAGACATCTCCAAGCATAGAGGAACAAGTGCCTACAAATCAAGAGCCTGTTTCAACATCAACTACTAATATAGGACAAATACAAATTGGTTCTGAAACTAGAAATATACAAGGTACTTCTTCAACTCATCCTATGCAAACTAGACTTCGATCTGGAATTGTTAAAGCAAATCCTAAATATGAATGTCTAGTTGAGTATCAGATTCCTATTGAACCAAAATCAGTAAAGTCTGCCTTAGCAGACAGAGGATGGCATCAAGCAATGAAAGACGAAATGGATGCTCTATATCAGAATAAAACTTGGGAATTGGTTCCTAGAAATGATCACATGAATGTAATTGGTTGCAAATGGGTGTTTAAGACAAAACTTGCACCCGATGGGAGCTTAGATAGACTCAAAGCTAGATTTGTCGCTAAAGGCTTCCATCAAGAAGAAGGTCTTGATTTCACAGAAACCTTCAGCCCTGTAGTGAAGCATGCAACAATTCGAATAATCCTATTAGTAGCTATGAAGAAATAGTGGAAAATTCATCAATTAGATGTTAAGAATGCCTTTTTACATGGAACCTTAAGTGAAATAGTATATATGGAGCAGCCTCCAGGGTTTAAAGAATCACAAAAGCCTCACCATGTTTGTCTTCTTCGAAAGTCACTCTATGGACTGCGACAAGCTCCTCGAGCCTGGTTTGATAGGTTTAGCAGCTTTCTACTCGAATATGGATTCTTCTGCAGCTCCACTGATCCTTCTCTATTCATCCTACATACTGAAACATAAACCATTCTCTTATTACTATATGTAGATGATATCATTCTAACTGGAAGCTCCTCCCAAATGCTTTCTAGTCTCATCACTTCTCTGAGTATTCATTTTCATATGAAAGATCTAGGCTCCTTACACTATTTCCTTGGCATTGAAGCTAAACGAACTTCTGATTACCTATTTCTCTGCCAAACTAAATATGCTCTAGACCTTCTCACCCGAGCTCATATGCTAGAATCCAAACCAATTTCAACTCCTCTTTCATTAAAGCCACCTATTTTAATCAATGATTCTATACCTTTGAACAATCCTACCGAGTACAGAAGCCTCGTTGGAGGTCTGCAATACCTCACATTAACCAGACCAGACATTGCTTATGCCACAAATATACTCTGCTAGAAAATGCAGCAACCTACAATTGCGGACTTCAACAGATTAAAAAGAGTCTTGCGATATATAAAAGGTACTATAAAGCTTGGCTTATTCATTCATTCTCAAAGTACCATGCATCTCTATGGTTACTTAGATGCAAACTGGGCAGGGTGTGCAGAAACCAGAAGATCAACAACAAGTTTCTGCACATATTTTGGATCCAATCTTATATCCTGGGCAGCAAAGAAACAGCCTACAGTAAGCAGATCCTCCACTGAAGCCGAATACCGTGCCCTTGCATCAGCTACTGCTGACCTAACTTGGATTAGTTTCGTATTAAGAGATGTAGGTTGTTCTCTTACTCCTCCTATTCATCTGTACTGTGACAATAAATCAGCAATCTCTCTTACTCTGAATCCTATCTTACACGCTCGAACTAAACATATTGAAGTGGACTTTCACTTCGTTCGAGAAAAAGTATCCTCAGGATCATTACATGTCAAATATGTTCCAAGTTACTGCCAATTAGCTGATATTTTTACAAAACCACTATCAAGGAGAGCCCACTCTTATATGCGAACCAAATTGGGAATCTGTACTCTATCCATTCCCAATTTGAGGGGGGATGTTAAAGGAATAAAACAGATATCAAAAGTATAGATGAATGAAGAAGTTGGTGGTAGTAGAAAAGCTGAACCTGAAGAAGTTAATGAGGCAGAGGAAGCTGAAGCAGAGGAAGGTTGCGAACTTCTAAATGAAGCTCAGAATAGAAGAAAAGATGAGCTGGCGATCCTGAACTGAACTGATGAGCTGGCGATCCTGAATTGATGAGCTGGCGATCCATGACATCAAAACCTGGAACACAGAAGTTGATCAAGCTAACTGAAGGAGCTGCACAGTAAGAAGAAATGCACGTGTTTTTCATATTAGTTGTTATGTTGTAACGGTTCTATACCAGAAGTTGTTAAACAAGTATTGAGTATAAAAAGGATAAGTGAAGAAGAGAAGGATAGGTTTTAGTTCGTTTTTCTTTTCTACTTCTGATTTTCCTCGATTCATCTGTAGCTTTCTCTGCTACTTCTGTATTCAACAATGGTGGAAGTCATGTAAAGATGAACCAGAAGTTCTGAAGAAGAAATAATAGAGCTGAGGTATTTCCATTGATTGTTCAGAAGCAAAATTCCTTCATATAAACAGGTCTTGTTCTATCTCTCGATTCTTCTCAGATCTATATTGAATTTCTCTTCTTGCAGAACCCATTGAAGTGCGAGAGATCTGGAAAGTCATTAGAAATAGTTAATATACATGCTTTGATTTTTCATTAGGTGTTCCAATCGAGAAGATGGTTATCTCTTATCATCGAGTTGTTGAACACGATTAACGCCCTGAAGTAGAAGTTCCCAAGCCTGGTGCCATTGGTGACTGCTGTAGATGGCGGGTTGGCCATGTCCTTGCCGTTGAAGGGTTGTAGGAGGAGGAGGAAGCATGATTGTGGAGAGGTGGCAGTAGAGGACAAACCTCTCACATGGGCGTTCCTTGTTGAGGGTTATTTTGGTGGCGCTCGAAGTTCGGGGCGTGACATCTGGAGAATATTTATGGGTGATCATTAGCAATATTACGAGGCAAATAAATTTTTAAAGAAAGTGATATCAGACTTTAAAGTTCGACTTGATTGCTTTATTGATTCAAAACCATATTTCCTAATAAGCTATACCTTCCATATGACTAACTTGCACCAGAGACACGCTTGTGTTCAGACAAGCGATAAAACGTTCAGTAGACAAAAGGCTGGACTCTTCCTGCAGCAAAGCAGAGGGACCTCACATAGCACTGAACATTGATTATTGATCAACGCTCATCCCGTCAAGTAAAAGACGAAATTTAATTGCCACTTTTTGTATGGACCTTAATATGCGGCATGCATTGTACTTGCAACTTATCCAGCTTCAAAAATCATCTCAACTTGGCATGGAAAGCCATACAAGCAGAAAAATCATAAGCCCGCATGCATGTAGGATAACATTTCTACATACTTGACAAATGGCTTTAATAATATGATAACATTTAGATACCTACTCCTAAAATCGGGGAAAAAAAAACTAGCAGTAATACTGTGCTCACCAATTGCTCGGACCTGCTATCCAATGCAGAAGTTGCTTCATCTAACATCAGTATGGAGGGATCGTGATATAACTGCCCTTGCATAACTCATCTGCATTTTGAATTAGGAAAGCTAATTTAATTGGATAGCTGGGACTTTTTACTGATTGTAATTTGAATTTGCCACAATGGAACAAGCTATATTCCTGTCGCCAGTCAGTTAATTCAACACTGGAGACGACTTGTTGATGCGAACATCACCTTTGCTTCTGACCACCACACGGAATCAATCTCCCGGACCCGATATGCGTTATAACCCTCAGGAAGCTTTTTGATGAACTCATCAACATTTGCAAGTTGTCCTGCAAGCTTGAATCTATCCATGTCCCTCTATCCAATAGTTTTTGGTGAAAGTTCCTGAGAAAAGAGTCTAAAGGAGATGCGAAAAAGTTTACCACATACTACGCATACATCACCATTCAGACATGGCAAGAACTTGTTTATATGTATGGGTGGTTCAACCCATATGTGATAATTAAAACCAATTTCATCAACCTATTGGTACTCATCTTGTTAACTGCTGTTATAAGTGCTTTGAAAATCGAAACTTTCTTGTAAAGTATGTTTTGAAACAATTATGTTAATTCCTCATTTAGCCGATACGTTGACAGACTTGTTGATCCTGAACGTGAGATGATCATGTCAAGGTAGAAATGATGCAGCGGTTGCTTTCGGGAAAAGTAAACTTTTCCGAACTGCAAAGACAAGGTGATCACGAAAGCACATAACCAGAAAAGCTGACTTATGTAAGGGCATATCACACTCACCAAGAATTCATCTCTTCGACAGTTGATACTAAATGCAACAGTTCACATATATAAGAAGTAATGTGTAGTTCCTACGTCCAAATCCACTGCCTCCCTAAATATAATCCTCTTGCAGCAGAGATACAAAGAAAAGAATATAAAAAAGCAAATGAAAAGTCCCGCGTTAGGAAAGCAAAAAAGAAAAACGGGGAATACTAAAGCAAAAGGGAGTGAGTTTGCTGATATTGCAATTTTCAAGCTTCAAGCACTCATTTCTCTCTCAACTTCCTGGTTATCGCGAAGATTGCTCCTGCCACCGCAACCACTGCTGCAGAAATTAAGATGGCCGATTTGAGCGATTGCATGGCGTCCTTCTCTCTTTCCTTTTGCTGTTGAGCTGCTTCGGCTTGTTCCTTGAGTGACAAAATAAGATCAGTCAAAAAGATGGGCCAGATTAAATAGCAAAAGTCTATTTTTTCCCAACAGATAGTGATGATGGCGTATCTGTCTTGTTGAATTCGGAGGTTAACAAACGAATATTTTACGATCAAAAGATAGATTCACAATGATCTTGTTGCGGCACAGCACGAGGTTAGAATTCAACGAATTTGTCTTTTCTCCATGCCAGAAATTCCTATAACTCTTGAGCGGTATAATTGGAATTAATTACCTTAACCTCCAAGGAAGCAGCCACGGCAGACGATACAGGATCAACTTCAACTTTTGTGTTCAGCCTGGGGTTCAGTTCATTCTCGACGTCTGCAGCTGGGAATGTCTGATTGGAGGCTTCTGATATTCCGTTCGCAGCTTCGGGGCTAGCCATTTCTAATATACTTTGCCTTCTTCAGGTGTTGTGAGTTTCTTCTTCTTTCTTCTTGTTTTTTCCCCTTGTCTGCAAATAGTAGCGCGAGCAATAAGAAAAAGTATTTGGTAGTTGGGTCAAATTGATACGTGTTCTTTGTCCCCTGACTTGGTGGCTATGGCATGGATATCTAAAACAACTTGCCTATTCTCGGTTCATAACTGCCCGTGAAAACTGGTAGGAACCAGGAAGAGCCACTCACGCTTCTTTACGGTTTGTGTGATTGACCCTGATTTTATTGCATTCCCAGCAGCACGAACTAACAAATAATAAGGTCTTGTCTCTCTCACACGTTTCCAATGTCTTCGGTCAGCAAAAATCATGTTGTTGTCCAGGAATTAGAGATTGTCAAAATCATAAAGCTAAAAATAAAAAAAAATGATAGCTCCCTTCAGAGAGTCAGGTCGCGCAAGGTAATCTTCTGGCAGAGGTTCCAGAAATTTTGCACGTGTTTTAATCACAAAAAGCATTGAGCGTCAGACCTTTTTGGGGCTAATGTGGGCCTAGAACTGTCATCAACGAGGAGGCAAGACGGAGTGTTAGTTTCCCGTATAAGCAATTAATCGGGAAATCATTAGAGTGCATCAATTCAAAAAAGAAGAACCAAAAAAAAAAAAAAAAAAATTACAAAAGGAAAAATCTAATCTCAGCATATTTAATTCCTGTGGTAAGATTACAAGACACATCACAATTCACTTTAGCATTTTACCAGAATTATGTCATCATTATCACTGCGATGATGACCAATCCGACGTAGAATGGATTAGAAAGCACGCTGCTTTCACAGTATAACCTTGGACACAACATACACAAGGTCTAACTGTGAGTAGATCACAAACTAGAATGCCATTGGAAAGCAATAGTCTACAAAACATTAAAAAAAGGAGTTTATGTTATCAAACAGACCACTTTCATGCGTTATTATAGGTTTTGCAGTATAAAGTTTGAATTGCAACAAAAAAAAGTGTGTACAGTGTCTTCAAGTGTTGGCAAGCCTGAGGTCAAACTGCTGTACAGCCATCTTATGGCACTGGAAACACAAAACAATTCCTTCACCAGGTTCATGTCCATACGGAGAGTAATATCTCAAAAAGATTGGCCTCATGACATCAAGCGTGAAGTTCTTATGGATCTTTGCAAGAAGTGCCTCGGCTAGTTTTGTATCAGGAGCTGTGTTGTGCTAGTGAAGGATTCAAGGCATTCAATTTAAAATTGAAAAGGTGGGATTCTATTTGCTGGTAGTATTTTGCTCTCGGGGATGAAGTGTTTATCCTATAGTTGAAGTGATTTTCTGATGCTGCTAATAATGTAGTTGCAGACACTGACATTTCTCAATATTACTTGAAAGTATTATTGTTGTTTAATTTGAAGTTGTAACATGAGCTATGCTGCATTCCCTCCCCACTTGCATACTCTGGAAGTATTGCAGCCATGAGCGTGTTCGGTCACAATCTAGGCCTTGGAGATGGACATCTACATAATATTCTGGTGGATTTCCGTAGTGGAGATATACTTCATATTGATTACAATATATGCTTTGATAAAGGGCTGAGAGTTAAGATCCAGGAAATTGTTCCTTTCCAACTGACATGGACGTTTGAAGCAGCTTTAGTGTTGACTGAAGCAGAAGGAATTTTCAAAGCGAGCTGTGAAGCAGTTCTTGGTGTCCTCAAGAAAAGTAAAGACATAATCCTAATGCTACTACAGGATTTTATCTGGGATCCACTTGTAGAACGGTCTAGGGGAGACATTCACGATGATGCAGCAATTGGCGGTGAAGAGACAAAGGCATGGAGTTGGCTGTGAGCTTAAGCTTATTCACATCTTGAGTGCGAGAAATTCGTGTTCCCCTTAGGTACTTATCAATTTTGACTTAGTTTTTGTATCTGTTTCATAATTGAAGTTTAGGCAATTGAAATTTACGAAACTAGCCTTCACACTTGCTTGATGCACTCGCTTCTGAAAGTACATTAGACTGCTTCAATATATCTTCCAAAAAGAGTGTTAAGTACCGAGAGATGTATGGTAAATTTGTAGAAGAAATCTGAAGTGCATTATGAACAAAAATCAACACACAATAAACTATCACCGTTGGTCGTGTTAAATAAATGAAGACTATTATTAGCAACGTGTCTAGTCCTAAATGGGTTAAAGAGTGTCATTTATGTTTTAGCATTGATAATAGATGACTGCGACTTATTGCGACATTTCTACCCACCTTTGTATTTCTCCTTCAATATTACTGTTGATAAAAATAGTTTTAATGTTAGATTGCTTCTTATGTCACGCCCCGAACCCCAAGCGTGCACACATCCCTCGGTGGTCGATTAAAAATGCGACATCCTAGGACTTGTTGCTGACCTATTCTTTTTATTTCTCAGTTAAGTACATGCGGAAGAGAATTAAATAAACCCCTGGCCAACAAACAAATCTAGGGATAGTAAAACACGGCAAACATTGCCGAAAACAACATATTCATTTATCAATTGTTAACTCTAGGAAGTTTAATACTTACAAGCCTTTCCACGGCCACTTCCCATCAACCCTCTCAAAAACCTTCCGGGACTAGGGTTAACCTAAACTTCACTAACGGTAGGGCCAGCCAAAAGGTGTTGCATCTCGCGCCCACCACATCCGCATTCAATAGGTCTCCATGCTACGGCCCTGAAAATGTTTAACCACGACGGGGTGAGATAAATCTCAGCGAGTCAACAACCTAAACCTCGGTTAGGACACAAATTCGCCTCAAAGGCAATTCTAAACATGCATCATGCAAAACTCACATCGCCTCGGCACGTCCCTGCATATTTGCTTATCACATATGCCATCATAAATATCGTAAGCATAATTAATAACCGGAACACATAATTTTCACCCTTCAAACATTCACATGGGTCCTAATTATAAGGTAAAACCATTATGACACGTCTCATACCATGCCACACAACTTTACCCCATAATCAAGGGCAATAGCACAACCATTCAAGTGTGTTTTAGTTATTACGATCCATTGGCCATGGCCAACTCAACAGTCGGCGGTCATCCGGCGTAAGTGGGCATCGTCCCACCCCATCGAGCATGTCATCATCCCGCGTACTCATACGCCTCATGACAGCATTCCATAAAGGAGCATTAGTTTGGCCTCAACTGTGACTCAGCATCTCGTTGACGTGGGGACATTCGAACTTAATCAGGCATCGTCCCGCATAATCATACGCATCAGGATGGGTTCATTACTCCACATAATCATACGCATCAGGGTATTTAGGTGATCACACGAGCACACCATTAATCAAACCAGTTCTTATATTCCGTCAATTAGCCCAAAACACCAAAATCAAGTGACGATCAAGAACAAGTATCCACTCCCGAGGATCGATGACTTGTTTGACCAGTTGCAAGGAGCGTCGATATTTTCTAAGATCGACTTGAGGACAGGATATCATCAGCTGATGATCAGAAATGAGGACATACTGAAGTCAGCATTTCGCACTCAATATGGCCATTATGAGTTCACTGTAATGCAGTTCGGTTTGACGAACGCCCCAGCTGCTTTGATGGATCCGATGAACCGAGTATTCAAGGAGTATCTGGATCAGTTTGTGTTTGTGTTCATCGATGATATTCTAGTGTACTTGAGAAAATGAGGAGCATGAGAGGCATTTGAGGATGGTGCTTCAGACACTGAGGAATCATGAACTGTACGCTAAGTTCAGCAAGTGCAAGTTTTGGTTGACTTGTGTTGTGTTCCTAGGTCATGTGATTTTAGGTGAAGGAATCTCCATGGACCCGACCAATATCGAAGCAGTTATCAACTGGCCAATACCCATGACAGTGACAGAGACGAAAAGCTTTTTGGGTTTAGTGGGATACTACAGAAGGTTCATGGAAGGATTTTCAGCTTTAGCCTCACCGTTGACTTGACTATTGAAGAAAGAAGAGAAGTTTGTGTGAACAGATAAGTGCGAGCGTAGTTTCCAAGAGCTTAAGCAGAAGCTGACTACCGCACCAGTGCTGACCATACCATATGGTCCTGGAGGATGCGAGATTTATAGTGATGCGTTGTTTAGAGGACTGGGTTGCGTGTTAATGCAACATGGCAGAATCGTTGCATACGCATCCCGTCAATTGAGACCTCATGAGTTGAATTACCCGATGCATGACTTAAAACTCACAGTGATTATTTTTGCTCTGAAGATTTGGAGACATTATTTATGTGGAGAAAGATTCTAGATCTTTACAGACCATCAAAGTCTCAAGTATCTATTCTCTCAGAAGGAGTTGAATATGAGACAGCGTCGCTGGATGGAATTTCTCAAAGACTATGATTGCGACATCTTGTACCACCCTAGAAAGGCAAATAAGGTCGTAGATGCCCTGAGTTGGAAGTCTTCTGTTGCGCATATGATGGTCAAGGAATGGATTTTACTCAAGAGAGCTTGAGATTCGATTTTCAAATTTGAGGTAGGCCACCTTTCGAACCTTATGGCCACCCTTAGAATTGAACCGGAAGTACAAATAAGGATTAAGACGCTTTAGTTGATAGACCCAGAGATTTAGAAAATCCTGCAAAAGGATACTGAAAAGAGAAAGGCTGACTTTTAGATTCCTGAATACGGAACACTAAGGTTTTTAGGACGATTGTGTGTACCTGACAATGCAGAGCTTAAGGAGGAGATTTTATTAGAAGCTCATCGTAGTAGTTACAGCATTCATCCAAGCAGTACGAAAAAAGTATTAGAATTTGCGTTAACACTATTGATGGATCGGTATGAAGGCAAATATTGCCAAGCATGTCGCTAAGTGTTTGACGTCTCAACAAGTGAAGGCAAAGCACCATAAGCCGGGAGGACTTTTACAACCTCTCGAGATTCCCGAGTGGAAATGGGAACACATCATAATGGACTTTGTGATTGGCCAAGGAGTTAGAGGAGTAATGATTCCATTTGGTTGTGGTCGATAGACTAACAAAGTCGGCTCACTTTATTACCATACGGAAGGACTTTGCATTAGATAGACATGCAAAATTATAGGTGTTTTCTATTGTTCGTCTACATGGAGTGCCGGTGACGATCACATTTGATAGAGACTTGAGATTTACAGCTGCCTTTTGGAAAAGTTTGCAAATTGCCTTGGGGACGAAGTTGCAATTCAGTACGGCTTACCATCTACAGGCAGATAGTTAGTCTGAAAGGACGATTCAGACTCTTGAGGACATTTTGAGAGCGTGTGTACTAGACTTTAAAGGAAGTTGAGAGGAACAGCTTCATCTCATTAAGTTCACTTACAACAACAGCTACCTGTAGAGTATTTAGATGGCACCTTTCGAAGTGTTGTATGGCAGAGCGTGTAGAACGCTAGTGTGTTGGGATGACGCTGGAGAACGGAAAATCACAAGCCCAAAGTTGGTTCAGCAATCAGTGGATGCATTTGTAGTTATCAGGGATAGATTAAAGACCGCTCAAAGTCACCAGAAAAGCTACGCAGATAAGCGTCGGAGATAATTGGAATTCCAAATTTGTGAGCATGTCTTTCTGAAGGCGTCACCAATGAGAGACACTTCACGCTTTGGTAAAAAGGGAAAGCTGAGTCCAAGGTATGTAGGTCCCTTTTGAAATTCTGGAAAGAATAGGGATTCTAGTATATCGTCTTGCATTGCCACCGTGGTTGGCACAGGTGCATGATGTCTTCCATGTGTCAATGTTGAGAAAGTATGAGCTTGACCCAACCTACGTGTTGAACTTTGAAGAGTTAGATGTGGACGACAGGGTGTTGTATGTGAAAAGATCGATTCAGATTGTAGATCAGAAGGAGCAGGTTCTGCGCACCAAGACAATTCTGTTGGTTAAAGTGATTTGGCAACACCACGGCATAGAAGGAGCAACCTGGGAAAGCGAAGATTCGATGAGACGACTGTACCCCCACCTTTTTGTTTAAAGATTTGTATGGTTTAAATTTCGAGGACGAAATTTTTATAAGAGGGGAAAAGTTGTGACATATCGAATTTTTTATTCTGTTTTCAATTTAATGAGTCTGGCTTTTCATTGATGCGCCTATAGTTCTATTCTCTGAGTTGATCACTCATGAGATAACTAGTCTATCTGGTGAAGCCATTAAAGGATTTTAACGCAATAAACTTGAGAATTCGACTAAGAATCAATTGCTTGAGCGTGCTAATTTGAAATGGTCATTATGGCACCGTCAAAATCAATCAAAGACCGAAGATAGGTCAATTTGACAGAGGTATGTGATTAGTGTGGGTGATTCCACCTGATTGAAAAATTTCTATAGAACGACACTAGGTCGATTTTTTCTGTCATTTCTGCATTCTATGTCCATATTTGAAACTTCAAGATTTTCAACAATTTGAGAGTCGCCAATGTGTCGAAAATGTACAATGTGACTCGAAAATAATCGATCACGGGTCAATTGCATTAAAAATTTCTAAAGCTACATAGTAGGCTAGGACATGCTAAAATTGCATCCAATTGAAATTAACGTGAATTTAAACTCGATTTTAGAAATTGAAAGTTTTTCATGTCACAATTCATTTTAGGAACTTTGACTCATCATCCGAAGATTTTTCTGCAAACCCGATATTTCGGCAAAAAATCAAAGTAAGGTTATTTTGGATTGAAAAATTCGAGGGATCATTTTTTGTTGCAATTTTAGCAGTCAAGTTGGTTCAATTGTTGAAGAAAAATGTTGTATTTGATGAGGGCACCTTGGTTGATATTATGGAGGCCAATTTGTGCTCAATTGGAGTTGAAATTTCATCAAATTGGATGGAAATGGTCCAAAATTCGTAGGACGAAGGGGTGGCCACTTTTGGACCACTTGGATGGCTTGCTAAGGAAGCCTTGGTGCTACAAATTGGCCACGGATGATAGCCAAGCTTGGTGGGGGCATGAACTTGAGTAGAATGGGATATTTGGCTTGACTTTGCGGCTAAATGGGCCCCCTCCATCTTTAGCAGCCTTCTTTTTCCTTATTGAGCCACTTTATCCATTGTTGAGACTTTGGAAAGCTTGAGAGAACCAGAGATAGCCAGCTCCTTTCCCCTAGTCCGTCGAACCCGCCATCGTGCCCACACCCTAGCCGCGAGACTAGCCGCGCATCCCTACCGTTCGCCCGTCTGTGATTGTCTTGCCGTCCCCTGCGAGCCCAACTGTGTCCTGAACTCGTCCAGTCGCAGTGTGCCGCTGTCCAGTAGTCACCGTCGCTCGTCGTTGCCCGCAGCAGCCTCGTTCGCTCGTCCCATGCCGTTTTAGCCCCAACTAGCCACTCGTTCCAGCCCTCTTGGCCCAGCAAGCAATGGCCGAAGCTCAGCCTTAGCTAAGAGCTTATGGCCCGTTTTAGGCCCGTCTGGACCTCTGTTGGTGTCACTGCAGGCTCGAGAGTCACTCACCTCCGCGTCGCTGACGTCGTGGACTCATCAGCCCGTTAAACCTGTGAGTTTACTTGCTAAACTCTGCTTAGGGAGTTAATGACGCTTACTGAATAGTTAATTTAGGCTAATTAGCAACTAGGCGGTTAGTTAGTATGGATTAGTGATTTAATTGTTCAATTATGCATGTAAGATGATTAGAATAGACTAATTAAGGGCTAATTAGATTGTGCTATTTATCTAGATAGGTTTGAAAATTTTCTAGGCCCGTTTAGGTGGTTAGATTAGCATTTCCGGCCTAAGTTGGTATTTATGGTATTTAATTTGTATTATTTAATTAATTTTGGTATTTATTTAATTATTTATTATTTTCCAGAAATTATACGGGGATAGTGGTGATCGAATTTTGTGCTGATTATTGTGGTGTGCTTTGTTTATGCAATTGAGTGTTAATTTGTGTAAATTGAGTGGTGATTGGAATTTTGGTTATTTATTCCAAAATTGTGAAATTTTGTTATTTAATTAGAAAATCCCGAGTGTTGGGTTTTAACACCGAAAATGGTTTTAAATACTATATCAAATAGTGGGATTTAAAAGGAAGGGTATCAATTTTTCTAGTTCAAATTGACTGTATACCTACACACAATTATTTTACCATGTATTTTTAATATGAAGAAAATATGCCAAGTTCACTATTTTAATCGAGGCATTTGAGTGCAATGCATGGTGTCCTTGGCCAAGATTGAATGATCGTGTGTTAGTTAAGAGAACCTGTCCCATAAATGAGTTGGGTGGATGTGCCCCTATATGGGATGCCCTATCAATGGACGCCAGATCGAAGTAGAGGTCAGACCGAAGCTCCTTCGGGAATGCCATCCTCGATGTGGCAAACTAGGCGAAGTCGACAGTTGGCTGGACGGACGGCGAAGGCGACCTGGGGACTTGCGGCGGTGACCGGGGCGGACAGAGGACTAGCAGGTAGATGCGGGATGGCGGGGACGTGCGGGCTTGGCTCATGGGCGGCAGAGACGGCACATGATAGGTGCAGGGGAGCTCAGGCGGGCATGCGGCTTGGCTGGTCGACTTCCTCTGGTTTCTCTGGTTTCTTGAGCTCTCAAAACTACAACAATGGAGAAAGGACTAGCAAGGAAGAGGAAGAAGGGAGTCAGTAGCTGGAGGAGACCACAAATGCCTCAAAAGTCTTGGAAAATATTCGAAAACACTCAATGCTTGCCCCCAAAGTCCATGGCTGTTATCCTTAGCCATTTTCCTCCCTCAAGCTTCCCAAACAAGCCACCCAAGGTGTCCCTAATGTTTCACTTCAATTCTCCTCCAAATCAATCCAATTCAAGTGCCACAATGCCAAGGTACGTGCCCACACTCCATTCCTCAGTTTTTCCCATCAATTGAACCAATTTGAATGCCAAGAATTCACACAAAAACGGCCCTATTTTCCTGATCCAAAAATGCCCAAACTTGAATTTTCGCCAAAAACTTAAGTTTACCAAAAAATCTTCGGAGGATGAGTCGACATTCGTAAAATAAACTGTGACATGACAGAACTTATCGGGTTCACTTTCATGGTTAATTTTAACCCGAAGCAATTTTAGCATGACCTAACCTACTAGGTAGTTTTTAGGAATTTTTAGCGCATTTGACCCGTGGTCAATTATTTTCGAACCACATTGTACATCTTCGATTCATTGGCAACTCTCGGTTGTTGTAAAAACCTCGAGGTTTCAAATATGGGCACAGGGTATAGAAACGACAGAAAAATAAGTTTAGTGTCATTCAATGAGAATTTTGTAATTAGGTAAAATCACCAACACTCTAATCACATGCCTATGTCAAACTGACATATATCCGGTCTCTGATCGATCTTGACGGTTTCGTATTGACCCTTATAGATTAGCATGGTCGAGCAGTTGATTTCAGATCGAATTCTCAAGTCTATTGCATTTAGATTCCTTAACGGCTTCACCTGGTAGATTAGTTATCTCGTGAGTGATCAGCTCAGAGAAAAAGACTATAAGTGTGTCGATGAAAAACCCAACTCATTCAATCGAAAATAAAATAAAAAATCAGGCTATCACAAGCATAACCTTCAATTGAGTGTGCAGCGATACACCGCCAATGATCTGACCAACATGCGACTCAAGGACTTCGATTAGATGGAGCTGCAACTTGAGTGCTCCATCAACAAGGTGTACACAAGGAAGGTAATGGTTCTTCATAATGACGAATATTGTCGTGTGATTTTTCTAATGTAACCACTGTTTTTGTAAGTTAGAAGCAATAGCATGTGCCGACCATACTGTATCGCCTTTCGCATAAATTATACTGTTTAGAAGATATTTTCTAAACATCGAAGGAGAACACATCGGCGATTAACATCTGGAGGAAGAACGTGATGGTCAAAGTTCGAAAGGACTTAAGAAAAAAAAATCAAAGGAAAAATGGTAGCATAATAACTAAAAACTACATGCAATTAGCTGCTTTTGCATTTAGATTATTCCAAGCGCACTGTGTTTCCATTGTGTCATGGCACGCACAACACTATCATGAATGAATATACAGTCTCATCTTTTTTCTTTTAATCAGCACAAGCTAATCACTTGACGAGTTATAGTGCACATTTATGAAGTGCTATTAACCTAATCAGTCCATGCGATCCTCTTACGATGTTGTTCAAATTGTTGATCCATGTACGCTAATTGAACCGTGTCCTTGATCTTTGGGTATTCTTTAGTTTGAGCTGATGCAATGGCAAATAGACAATCTGCGGAGAAAGGTATGATTGCCCTTTCTCTTCCTAAGTAAATTTAAGTTTACACGCATTTCTTTTTTGTTTTATATCAAGAAGGGATCAAAGTTTCATACATTTGTGACCATGGTTACACTGTCCAGGAGAAAATGCTGCAGGACGAAAACGATTAAATATATCATTTGGTGAGTTAAAATGCCACTACCAAAATACTTGCACAGCTGCTATGCAATGGAACTTAAGTGAAAGATATTTGGTTCAGTTGATGATAGAGTGCAAATATAGAGCAACCGGTGCAAGTCGTGGATAGGAAAGAACAGGTATTGGGCAATAAGGTCATTCCCTTAGTCAAAGTCATTTGGCAACATCATGGCACCGAAGGAACTACCTGGGAAAGTGATGACATAATGAGAAGTTAGTATCCCCATTTGTTTGAAGAAGTGGATGGTCTTGCAAATTTCGAGGACGAAATTTCTTTAAGGAGGGAAGAGTTATGACATCCGCAATCCGACCATGATTTTTAGAACGGAATTACATTGGCATCTAATCTTCGAACGGGATTACAATAAGGATTGGTAGCCCCAAAAAGGCCAAAAATACCACCTTGAGACGAAAACTCGATTTTTCATCGACGGGATGCAAAATTTCAAAAAAGTGGAAATGGGCCATGGCGAGGGCCCAAGTGGGTCCAAGCCCATGTTGGGCAACCCAATGGGCCTAAGCCCACGATTAGGCAGCCCATGGGCTGAAGCCCATCATGGATGGCCCAAATGGGCCTAAGCCTAAGTGTGTGGCCCAAGGCCCATATGCCCAAGAGGTGTGCGTGAACAGTACCCAATCTCGGTGAAATGACCAAATTGCCCTCTCATTCAACTAAGGACAAAAGGGTAAGATGGGAAAGGAGCTAGGAAGGGGCACCCATGTGCTAATATGAGGGAGGTGATGTCATCACCTAGCTTAGTCTAAGCCTACCTAGCCTATCTTCTAGCCTAGCCATGAGTGTTTCATTAAATGGCATTAATGAGACTTGGGCAAGAAGTAAAGTGAGAAGTGATCCAAGCCCTTGATCTTGGATAGGACATGGCAAAATGTAATCTTGGCCATCTAAATAGCCCAAGCATGGGTTGCTCTTCCTCTCTCCCCAAATTTGTCCGTACCTCTCCCTCACTCTCATTTTTACACTTTGGCTCTCAAGTTCATCTTTCTCTCCCTCCTTGCCATAGCTGAACCACTCTTTGTCCATTTGCATCTCATTTTCAAGCCATCTTCTTCACTTTTCCTCATATTTCCCTCACTGGCAACCAACCACCACTCACCATCGTCGTGCAACCACCCGAAAAGCCGTCCAGCCCACTCACGGGAGCTTTGGAGGCGTGACCAGCAGCCCCAGCTGCAATCCGGTCTTGCTACTCCTCCCTCGACACTTTTTAAAGCTAGGACTTGGGTGTGAGTGGCTTTTTAGCCCTTGAATAGGGTTGTTATTGCATTTTGGAGTTAGTTTAAGGCTAACTGATGTTTTGTTAATGTGATAAGTGGGTTTTGTATGATAGGTTATCATAGGGTCCCGATAGGTTATCTCGATAACTTATCATGTTTTCGTCGATAGCTCATCATGTTTTCATCGATAGCTTATCATGTTCTAACCGATAACTTATCATCTTTTAAGTTGATAGGTTATCGCGGTTTATTGATAAGTAGTTATGTGATGGGCTATTAAAGTGTGATATGTGAAGTGTGATGTGTTATGTTAACAAGGGATGAATTATTGGATAGTTTATGATGACATGTGATAAGTGAATTTAACAAATTATGTTCAATTGCAATGACTTATCCTACTTTGATCGGTGACTTAGGGCCTGTTTGTTTATGTTTCTTTTTTCTGTTTTTAAACACTTTTCTGTTTTTTTTTTCCCGGGAACAAAAAGGAACAAATGCGTTTGGTGCGTTTGTTCCTTTTTTTGTTCTTTTGTTCCAGTGAATAAAAAAGAAAAATAAGAAACACAAAATTTGTGTTTCTTATTTCGAAACACATTTGAGAAACACATTTGAGAAACACAAAATTTGTTTCTATTTTCTTCTTCTTTTCTCTTTCGCCGGCCGCCGGCCTCCGGCCATGGCCGGCGACCGGCCGACGAGGGCCGGCAGCCCGGCCACGGCGAGGCTCGTCGGCCCCCTCGCGTCCTCGGCGAGGCCGAGGCTTGCCGTAGCGGGCGAGGCTCGACCTCGCGCTGGCTCCGGGCGAGCTCGATCTCGCCGGATCCGGCGAGGCCGAGCTCGCCCAGCCAAGGCGAGGTCGAGCCTCGCCCGGCCTACGGCGAGGCTCGGCCTCGCCGGGGCCGGCGAGCCTCGCCGTGGCCGGGCGAGGCCGCCGGCCCTCGTCGGCCGGTCGCCGGCCATGGCCATGGCCGGCGACCAGCCAAAAGAAGAAAAAGAAAAAGGAAAAAAAAAAGAAAAATAAGGAAAAATAAGAAAAAATAGAAAAATAAAAGAAATAAAAAAATTATACAAATTTACCAAACGTGTTTCTGTTTATTTTTATTCTCGAACAAGTTTACCAAACGCGTTTTTTGTTCAAAAATTGTTCCTTTAACGTAAACACTTTTTCTATTTTGTTCCCCGGAACAATTTTTAAACAGAAACGCAAACAAATGCACCCTTATATGCCATGGACTTGTAAAGTTGGGTGGTACTTTTATATGATATAATATGAGGCACATGGGTGACATGATGGCATATGGCATAGGTTGTTGCATATTGCATGGGCATTGCATTGGTTAATGAGAAAGATATAAAATGAATCGTGTGATGGTATGCTTGTGTGATCACCTAAAGACCCTGATGCGTTTACCTGGGGTAGTGAACCCGTCTGGATGCGTTTACGCGGGACGATGCCTGACTAAGTTCGAATACCCACAAGTTAACGGGAAGCCGTTCGTGGATGGATTTCGGAACGAAGCTACTTACAGGATTACCGTTTTGATGCGTTTACGCAGGATGATGCTATGCTCGATGGGATGAGACGATGCTCGGTTACAGCAGATGGTTGCGAACCTTCGTGTTGGCCTTGGGTCTTGAGTGGCCGTAATAATCTAGACATGGTTGTGTGGAAAGCGCATGAGATGTATTTATGATCATGTCTGGGTTATTGCATGGCATGGGCGCATGACTATACTATATGGCACATTTGTATGATTGGATCGGGTGCATGAAAAGTGTTATGGGAATTGCTTATGTATTGTTGATGATGGCCTTGAATAAGTGGATATGCTTTCATGTAAATAGTCAGGGCAAAAAGAGAAACTTTGCTATTGATCTGCTATCGATAGAGGAATTGCATGTTTGGGGCATCTTTGAGATGAACGGCTTCCTTGCGCGAGGTCTAGGAAGTTCACTCATTGAGTTTAATCTCACTGTTGTTTGTTGAATGTTCATAGGCCCTAAGAATGACTGAGCCTTTTCGTGGGTTAGTGTCCGATACCGAGCTTGATCGTGATATGATCGTCGAGCCGGAGCCCTAAATTCTGGAGCCCATAGATAGTTAGGTGGTATTGAGGTTAGTAATACTTTTTGGACCACCCTCATAGTACTAGAGGTGCTAGGTTTACCCTAAACCCCTTTTTGGAGAAGGTCGTGGCCGTGCTTGTAGACTAATCGGATGTGGCGAGTAACTAGACTTTGTTTGGTGTGTTTAAGCTGTTTCAATTATAGCTTGTATAATATGACAAAATTCTGATGCATATGTGTCACACCCCGAACCCTGGGCACACGTGCATCGCTCGGCGATTGACTAAATTGCGACGTTCTTAGAATGCGTTGCTGACCCTTTCTTTTTATGCACATATGGAAGCAAAATTTAAACATAAACCCGGACAACATCAAACATAGGATAGAAAAGCAGGACAACCAAATTTCATCAATCACGCTTTAAAAACATCTTAGATTTATACACACCAGTTTGTCTCTAGAAAGAAACTACTAAACCACCTATGCTCTGGACCCTTCAACTTGGGGTCTAGGTTCTCCACACTAGGGACCTGAAAATATTTAAATCATGACGGGGTGAGAATAAATCTTAGCGAGTCAACACCCTAAATCCCGATTAGGATGAGAATTCATCTAGAGGCAGCCTAAACATGCACCACTTAGAATTTACCTCGCCTCAGCACGTCCCTACACAATAGTGCATCACATATGCACTTATAAACGCAACATGCGTAAGCAATACTTGGAACACTTCGTATCACTCATCAAATATTCACAGAAGTCTCGATTATAAAGCCAAATCGTTATGATACGTTCCATTCCGTGCCACACAATTTCATCCTATAATCAAGCGCGGGTATCTCATATCGATGGTTCAATCCACACCCGATATTCACTCTCAATATCCAAACTCAATATCCAATCTCAAATCTCAAACTCAAGGCTCTAACTCAATATCGGGCTTAAGGCTCTAGAGGTGGCCCCACGAAGTTATGTTATCATGTAGCGCTTAACCCTTGACCACATATAGCAATAATACAAGGCTTTAGAGGTGGCTCATATGAAATTTCATTATCGTGTAGCACTTAGCCCTTCATTATACATGACCATAATGCAAAGCTCTAGAGGTGGCTCCCATGTGATTCAAGTCACCACGTATGTCACGTCCTGACCCTCGTGCACACAGCAACCCTCGATCTCTTTGGTCATGGAATTGCGACGTCCCAGTATGCGTCACTGACCCATTCATTTTATCTTTTGATTATACGCAAGCGGAAGCAGAACAAACATCTCCCAACCATTAACAAACAATAGGGATAGTAAAAGGTATACATCATAACATCAAACCAAATAACTCCTTTACAAATTTACTATTAACCTAAGCTTCACTAACACCAGGGCAAACTCTCGTCTCCAATGTAACCCCGAACCGAACATGACAGTTCTTAATACTATGGGCCTGAAAAATGTTAAACCACAACAGGGTGAGATATAAATATCTCAGCGAGTAAACTCCCTAAACCTCACGTAGGAGGGTTCTTCACCTCGAAGACACCCTAAACATGCAACTTATCTTTCGATGGCAAATCAATAGCAAGGCCTTTGCTTTGCATTATCTATTAACATGAAGGAAAAATCTTCCTCAACCTGAAAATCTATCCTATCAAGAATCTATGCCAATTAATGACTTCAACCACATACACGGGTTCCTCGAGTCCTCCATTATAGCATAACAATTTACACATGCTACATATCGTGCAATAAATAGCCAATAATACTGCCATGTGTCATATATCATATTCTTAAATATCACCATGGTCTTCAAGTCTCAAACAATGACTTCCAAAACATTCACGTGCCCCTCTCATCCCAAATAACAATTATAATATGCATGTGCCTTTCAAGTTACTAAGTGACCCAATTCAAACATATACTCAAATTGATGCAAAGACTTAATAATACATATCAAAACAAACCCAGCTTTTGCAAGCATCACACATGTACAGACAATGGCATCATTCTTATCATATGCATTCATGCACTCATGCACTTTTCACACAACCACGTCTAGATTATTCTAGCCACTCACGACCCAAGGCCAACCTGAAGGTTCACAGTCATTCGGCATAATCGGGCATCGTCTCGCCCCATCGAGCACGGCAACGTCCCGTGTGAACACATCAAGATGACAATCCTGTAAGGAGCATCGTTCCGAAATCCATCTGCAAATGGCATCCCGTTGACTTGGGGGCATCCAAACTTAATTGGGTGTCGTCTCGCATAAACGCATCAAGACGGGTTCACTACCCCGCATAAACACATTAGGGTCTTTTATGTGATTACACAAGTATACAACACTCCAAACTTAATTAGGCATCGTCCTGCATAATCATACGCATAAGGACGGCCATCACCCCGCATAATCATACACATCGGGGTATTTAAGTGATCATACGAGCACATAACACTTCAAATTTAATTATGTGTCGTCCCGCATAATCATACGCATTAGGACGACCATCACCTCGCATAATCATACGCATCAAGGTATTTAAGTAATCAATTGAGCATACATCTCTCCAAATTTAATTAGGCGTTGTCCCGCATAATCATACGCATCAGGACGGCCATCACCCCGCATAATCATACGCATCAGGGTATTTAGGTGATCACATAGGCATACCATCACACAACTCACATCCATTGTTATATTTCTCATTAGCCAAGTATGAATGCCTCAATGGCGTGCCAGATGGAGTGTATTTCATGATCTATTGAAACTACGTCAATAAAGTATGCTAAGCACAAAATGAGAGTCCGTGGTTTGACACGATACGTTGAGCACCAGCCTAAGTCCAATCCAAATCGGAAATGATATGCCTTGATCACATTGAGACCAAGAAAGAACCAATTTGTCATGACATGATCACTAGCCAAGTACCAAACTTAGCTCGGGAACAATACGTCTCAATATCACACCGAGGCCAAGAAGAACCGACCCGTCGTGACATGATCACTGATTTAGTACCAAACTTGGTTCAGGAATGATACACCTTAGTATCGCCAATCCAAGAGAGAGACCTGACCCGGCGTGCTTCCACGCACGTCCAAGAACCATCGTATATCTCGTCTCGGAGGCTCGGAGTGTTCTCATGCATTGACCATGGACAATGACCATATATAAAACATTGCCATCAATACCAAAGAACATCACATAGAATGAGCACATCCAATAACATCACAAATCACATCCAATGACAATATCAAATTGAACAACCTTAGCATATTACCTTTTAAAGTAGTCTTTCATTACTTATAATTATAGAATGCTATGAATGCTTGCCCTTTTCAACTTTGGAATTGCATAAACATATATCATTTTTAAAACTAGCATTCAACAAGCATATACACTTTAGAAATTTACAACATAAAGAACACTTATCATTTCCAAAATAAGGGATTGCATAAGCATATACTATCTTTAAAATCAGGCTTTAGTAAACACATATCATATTAAAAGCCACAACATAACACGCACTTATAAAAATCAAGATAGGTTATTGTTGACACCTAAATTTTGGCGACCCGTTTAATCATTTATCGCATTAAAAAATTAGGGATTAATTTTAACCCCTAAAAAAATATATTAGTTAATTAATTAATTGCATCTCATATAGTTTCAGGTGCATTTATTTTAATTTGCATTGCCGGTGACAAATGGGTTCAAATTGATGGTTCAGAACTTTAATTTGGTGAATTGACTAAGCCCACAAAGGGAGTAAATCGGCCCAAACCCGTATCCTTGGAAAGATTTTACGGATTTATTTGTACGAGATTTCAAATTTTAGAAGAATCCTCTTGCAATCCTAAATCATATCAAAAGCAAATATTGCATTTGGAAAAAAGAATTTTCGTGGATATGGATTTGGAAAAATTAAAACCCTAACTCGTGGCCTATAAATAGATTAAATGAGTAGGGTTTGGAAAAAGAGGCCACGCAATTGAGACACTCGGTCGCGTTGGAAAAAAATTGCAGAGACGAAATGTGAGAGAGGGGTTTTCCTTCGGTGCTTTGAGGGTCAAGAGGAAACATCACATAAAAAGAAAGAAAGAAAAAGCATTGAAGGAAGAAAAGTCAAAAGCAAAAGCAAAGTACAATCAACGGGGTGAGGCGGCGTTTCTTGTTCATCGTCTTCCTCACCCTTGCTGCCCGCGTCTGTAACCGGACGCCGTCCCGACGGTCGCCGGCTCCTCTACGCTCGTCGCCCCCGCGTCCCTCCACCGCCACTCCACCAGCAGATCTTCTTTGGGCTGTGCCTTCGGCCTCTGTTCGACCCGATGCCCTACGCTGCCTGCTGAGTCGCCGTGCACCGCCGCCATTGCCCCGCTCGCGTTCGGTTGCCAGTTACTGCCGCGACGCCGCTACCGCCCCTGATCTTGCCACGATTTGTGCCACCCGAGTGACGAACAACAGGAGCCCACGCTGCAACCCACAGGAGCCCGCGCCGCGACTCGATTCCCCTGCTCGCCGAACGCCGCATCGTCGCTCCATTCACGATTGCCTGCTGCTGACCGCTGTGCCGCCTCTACTCCGCCCGACGAAGCCGCTGCCGTATCCGATCCAAGCCTCACCCGAGCGACCACCCGAGCTGCGGCAGATCCATCATCGGAGCTCCTCGACGTTGCTCGGAGGCCGAACCCCGCACGGCACTGCTTTGTTCTCACAACCAGTAGTGACCCGCGAGTCCCCACGCCGGCCTCGCCGTTCGCTTCTTGTCGGAGCTTTTCCGCCTTGTTCCCGCCCGTCCGCCCTCGCCGGAGCCCTTGCCGGAACTCCGAACGACAACCCATTTAGCCGCCCGGCTAACCCTAGTTTAGGAGGCCAATACCCTAATTAGGTAGATTTCTTATTTTATTTTATTTTTATTCATTTATTCATTTAGTTTTTATTATTCATTTTGTTTCTCTATTAGATGATGAGATGTTCGATATGAAACAACATGTGAAATTTGCAATTGATAGTCCGATTTTCGCGTCGAAATCCGACTCGCAATCACAATCGCTTGAAAAATCGCCAATCCGATCTCCCGCCCGAGATTTGATTCGCGATTTATTTAAAAATTAGCCAACCCAATTTCATGCGTGAGATATGGTTCGCCGGTTTGTAGATATTGATCCTATCTTATCTAATTTGTCGTCACGTTAATTGAATCAATTTTATTTTGTTAAATAAAAATTCCAAAAAATATTTGAGTTAGGATTAGGTTTGTTTTAGAATATTTCTTGTTATCTTGCATATTTAGAATAGAGATTTTATTTAGAATTTCAAAAATAAAAAATCAAATCAATCAATTTAGGTTGCTAGTGTTTTTTTTTTACTTAGGTTGCATGTTTAATAATTTGACAATTCTTAATTTCGAAATTAATAAAACAAAAGCACAAAAAGGGTCATCATGCATATGTCATGTAGAATTAGGGCATATTTTTACGTCATTGTATATTAAGGTAAAATTGCACTTAGTTTAATTCTAGATTTTTTTAAAATTTATTATAAGTTTAGATATTTTCTTAGATAGATTGCATTTTAGGATTATTTAGGTTAAGATAACATTTTAGTTTAGATTAGGATTTGGCTTAACCTTGATTCCTAATGTAAATTGAATAGGATCTTAATCTAGCTAGATAATTTTCACATTTTACTTAATTTCGAATTTCATGAAAAATACAAAAAATGCCATAGGTTGACTTAGTTTTATTTTCTAGGATAGATTACATTCTTTTTAGAAAAAGAAAGAAAAGAAAAAAAAAAAAGAAAAAAGTCAAATGCACGTCATTAGGATTAGATTCATTGAAATGCATGTCATGTGGTAGTTGTTGCTAGGTCCATCCAATTAGAAATTACATGTCATTAGAGTTAGGTCATTTAGTTAATATTGCATTGCATATTGCATGATTTTCATTAATTAAGTGAAAAAAAAAAGAAATTGCATGTTAATTAAAAATCATATCTAGGGTCGTTGATGTGGATTTTACTTTAACATTGTAGATGCTTTCGTTGCTTTGAGGTAAGTTTTTGTAATTTATTTATTGTTTATTTGGGTGTTAAATTGGTGGTTTGTGCACCCGTATGATCACTTTACATGTTAGGAAAATATATTTAAAATCAATTCAAGCTGATTGCCAAACATTTTCGAAATAAAAGAGAAAGGTACCGAAAGGGCATTAGAGAAATCTAGCGTAACGAAGTCTCCGACCTCATAAATCTCTGGTTCGTAGGAGTAAAGTAAAACTCCTGTTACTTTACTTGGGTTTCTAATCGACCCACCAAAAAATAGATTAGTGGCGACTCCTAAATAAAATCTATATGCATGTTAAGAATCTGAACTTAAGTCGCGAATTGGTATGGGCTTGGGAGAGCCCGATTAAGTCTAGGCTTAACAATCCATTAGCCAAACCTTGGGTGGTTCACACCCGAAAAATTGGTCATGACAGCTTGGCGACTTCGCTGGGGACTTGAGTTGAAACTCTTAGTGGACTTAGGCTAATTTTCTTTTTTTGAAAAATGTTTTTGTTTGATAGCGAGAATCCCAGGTACGTTCCCAACATTTAGGTGTTAAATGTTTTTGCAGATTGGGAGGTATAAGGGGAGTAGTGATTGTTAACCCTTGTCTTGCAGTTTGGAGTTGAGGATGAATGTTTTAAATTCAAATTATTGAAGTGTTGTTTGATTTAAACTATTGTTCATGTCTTGCATCTTGCACTATACTTTTGCATACACAACCTGCCGCCGGACCTGGGCCACATAAGATCATTTAGGATGGTATTGAGATGGATACACTCCGACCGCATGCTCGCGGTATGAGTCGCCCATCTCAATCTCAAAGTTTTTTTCATGGTGTCAAGAGTACCCACCTCGATCTGCATGCCCGCGACCCGAGTCGACTCTTTGACCAAGCCGGAGTCATGAGGACCTGACATAGTCCACAAGCTCGTGGCTAGTCTGATAATCCTTGTGGCTCTACCTTGCTAAGCCTTATAGATTAGAAATCGAGCCATTTACCATGCGCATGTCTATATGATTGCCATTGATCTTTCTTGGTGAAGTAAGTCTTCTATCCTTATATTATGCAATTTATTTTTTCATACTCTTGGTCCGTCCATGACAATTTAGGTCAATCATTGATTTAATTCATTTGTTGATTAGAAATGAAATGAGGAAATTGACATGCAACGAATAATTTTTTTTAAAAAAAACTTTGGAGAATTTGTCTTCGATTCATGTCTATGAAATTTGATTTTATTAGGGTGTCAAATTCCCTTCTTGTACGAACTTTTCATGAAAAAAAATGAAAAATTGATTAAATCATTGTCATGGATTGGTTCTCTATTTACATATCGTGCTTACATATTTTCATTTATTTCAAATTAGGTGATAACGGATCCTCTATGCGATTAAGAGCTAGAATGGCTGATCAAACTGAAATGTGTGATTGTATTTTCGCCGTGGAAGACCAACTCAAACAGTTGCTCGCCTCTATGCAGCTCTTGACAACTCAAATCCAGTCCCTCCAGGTGAATCCGACTCCTCCACCTGCTCTTCTCGAGATAGCAGTGGGTGATGATCACATGCCTGATTTGGAAGATGATCCACCATTAATCACCGTTGAAAAGACAAAGTCGAATAATGTCCTTACGGTAGATCAAGATGAACGCTTCGCAAAGCTGGAAGAAAAATTGAAGCAACTGCAAGAGTCGCAGAATTCACTTCCGTTCGACCTGTCCATGTATGAGAAGGTCAAGATGCTAAAGAAGTTCAAAATGCCTGATTTTGATAAATACGATGGTACTTCCTACCAAAAGCTCATCTGCAGATGTATCCCGTGCGTATGGCCCAATATGTCAAGAACGAACCCCTTATGATCCAATCATTCCATGCGAGTTTGACTGGGTTTGCACTGAACTGGTATGTGATGAAGAATGTCAATCTTCTCGACACCTGGAATGAAGTGGCTGACGCATTTCTTAAGCAGTATAAGTTCAATATGGACGTTGCACCCTCCCGAGAAGATCTTGAGAGAATGGAGAAGAAGATGAGCGAATCATTTAAGGAGTATGCCGTGAGATGGCGAAATCTGGTAGCTCAAATCACTCCTGAGCCTACTGATAAAGAATTGATGAAGTTGTTCGTCAAGACTCTCCCATCTGAGTTCCGTAACCGGATGGCTAGCACATACATTGAAAACTTCAACCAACTTGTTCCCGTGGGAGAACAAATTGAGATGGGAATTAGAGAAGGATGGTTTACTGAACCATCTAACAAGAGGTTTTCTACCAAGAAGGAGAAGGACCTTGAAGTTGAGATTAATGTGGCCTATTCTCAACCGAATCGTGATACATCTAATCGCGCTTCGGTAATTAAGATTTCTACTGAGAAAGAAAGTGGAGGGTATTAGTTCTCGGGTCGACGACGTAATGTTAGAAGACAGTTCACACCTCTTCCTATACCCCTATCCAAAATTTTGCCTGTCCTCCAAAAGAAGGGATTACTCTTTACTGAGCCAAAGCGACCAAATCCTGAGCATTATCCTACATATAATCCCTCCGAAAAGTGTGACTATCACATGGGAGAGGTTGGTCACTCCATTAATGATTGCTATGTTTTGAAGCATAGGGTCCAAGACCTCTTGGACACAAAGGCGTTCTCTTTCAGCAGTAATCAGAAAAATCCTCTGCCCAGCCATGACGGAGGTGCAAACGCAGTCATTGAGTGAAGAAGTTCTTATCTTCACACTCCTCTGCGAAGGAGTCCTTTTTTTTTTTTTTTTTTTATGCTTTCTAGGATTTCAAGTTTTTAGGATTTCATGCTTTCTGAAACTTCAATTATTGCTTTCGTTTCTAGGATTTGCTTGTTTGAATTTTCCATTCCAATAATGTAATTCATTTGACTCTATTCAATGAAATTACAATTTTATTTCCAATTTTGAGGACATGATGGAGTACACCAAACTAGCCCGGTGACGATATTCAATAATGAAAAGAAAATATCATCTAAGGAGAATTATGAGGACTGGGCTTCTTCATGCTTCCTCATCCAAAAAATTCCCAAAAAAAAATAAAAATTCAAGAACATGCATTAGGTTAGCCCTGTTTAATTTTCTGACTCATTTACTTCATTTTTCAGAGCATTACTTTCTTGTCCCGATCTGAAAATGGCGCATCAGATGACGGATTAGGGGCATGGCAGACTTTGGTAGTGACATGATTGGGATAAAATCTCGATCCGAGCCAAAATGGATATGCACTTTGAATTTACTTTGATGTTGCATAGTATCCTATTCATGCATGTTCCCTTGTGCAAGGGCAAAATCGGATTTTCACTTTTGATTAATAGAGACAATCCAAGGACATCCATTGTTGAGACAATTCCTTTGTGGAGCAATCTCCTGAATGAATGCTTAAAACCATGTTTTAAGTACAATAAATTGTTTGTTTTGAAGTAACAAAAGTTTTTCATGCTTAAAGTTGCTGGACTATTTTGAAAAGAGAATTTCCATAGTGATTTTACCTATTTAACTCACCAATTTCATGTGGAGATTTGTCAAGATGGACTAATTCAATGAATGATATGGAATGGATTAAGCATGCTAAATGAGACGTGTCAGGATGATGAAAGGCAAGCCTTATCCTATACACAATCCCCTACTTATACACTTGTGATATGAATGTAGGAAGTTCCATATCTGCAAGGTAAAGAGTTCTCTCTCGAAAGGTACGATAACCGAAATAATGAGGGGCAATTCATTTCTCTATCCTAAACACTACAGGTGATCCATTGCTTAACCTCTTTGAGCCCCATACACTTGTGAAAATTCTTTCAAATTACCCCTGTCAAGAACCACCTCACATTGGGGGCAAATTGGAGGGTAAGACAGCACCATAAGGTGAAGAAAATGGATTGAAATTTTCTTGCTTTCACTTGCATCAATCTTCAAGTCGTGCTATTACATTGAATTCATGTGGTAATTTAAGTGCCTTAGAATGATGAAGAACATTTCTTTCTCTATCATATACACTTATATCCTTTGCATAGCCCACTTGAGCCTGTAATTTTATTTCTTCAAACCTAGTTGGTGATCATCCCCCACACTGGGGCAAGGCAAAAGGCAGATGAAGACCCTTGAAAGTTTGAGTCTAAGGGGCATGAAAAAGCAGTGTGCCTGGTAAAAGCAAGGCCAACGCCCATGAAAAAAAAGTGAAGAAAAGGTGAATAAGAACTAGGGGCATGAAAAAGCGGTGTGTCTGGTAAAAGTAAGGCCAATGCCCATAGATGGAAAAGAGAGTCAAGATAAGATGACTGTCAATCGCAAGAATTGAATCCTGATGGAGCAATACTCAAAGAACTCAAAAGTTGAGTTTTTACAATCAATGGGGCATTTCATGAAGACAATCCCTGATGATGAAAAAGAAAACTGGTGGCAATGCCAAGATGATCACCAACTCTCACCATTCATACACATTTTGAGCCTAATGATCCTTTCATTTCTTAACCCATAAACCCAGCCTACGTTACGTCCTTTACAAAGTCTCTTCAAATTATGGCACTTGAATTAACATAGGAGTTCATATGTTTATAAGCATTGCTCGAAGAAATGCGAGCAAGATTCTTTCTTTCTCATTTGCAGGGTTCTTGACTTGTAAACCCAGAGATGATTATAGAATTGTTCTTTCAATTGCCTTGACTCAAAGAGTCCTTTTGTTAAGCCATTGACCAAGCCCACATTACGGTCCCTATTAAAGACCTCTCAGATTGATAAGGTCGTACCGCTTGCGAGAATACTTGGACCATTGTTGGTATGTTGATAGTGAGATGGAGTGATTATCATAAAACAGCCTCTAAACGTGAGTGAGTGAACGTCCTTTCTAACTGAAAGTCCCTCATTTAGTATTCTTAGGAAATCCATGTTATGAGTGAAAATTGTCTTGAATGATAATTCTTTCCAATGGAAATTTGGGTGATGCAAAGGCCATTATGCATGAACCCCTATTGAATTAATAAAAAATTTAGTGGATTTTGAAGTATGCATTCCAGAATAACCTTAATTGCTTATTTCTTTGGTAAATGCATTTTTGCACTAAAGCACGTCTGACAGGTAATGTTTTCTCAAGGACCCAAGAACTCATGATATTAAGGTTTCTTTCAGAATGCCTCATGATATTATGAGATGAGAAATATTCACGAACATTCAAGGTACATCCTTGATGATCTCAAAATTTATTTCTACCAGGAGGTGAGAAACCTCCACAGGATATCTAAATTCCATAAGATATATCCCCAAGAATCAGAGATATCACCAGGTAAGTATATCTCTACCCATACTCTAAATACTTGTCTTTGTGCAAGTATTTTCTCTCAAGTGCATCGACACTTGATTCGGTCAAGCTGTCCTCTATAATGACTTGGTGTGCTTTCGTAGCCCAGGTCCTTTTTATCGACTCGGCGTGCTGCCATAGCCCGATGTCCCTTTCTTGAGCTGGCGTGCTTTCATAGCCCAGTGTCCCTTTTAATAGACTCGGTGTGCTTTCGTAGCCCGATGTCGCCTTTAATAGACGTGGCGTGCTTCCGTAGCCCAAAGTTCTTGACCTGGTGTGCTTTTGTAGCCCAGAGTCCCTTTCATTAATTCGGCGTGTTTTTGTAGCCCGGTGTCCTTCATATTGACTTGACGTGCTTTCGTAGCCGAGAGTCCCTTTTAATAGACTCGGTGTGCTTTTGTAGCCTAGTGTCCTTTATATCGGCTTGGCGTGCTTTCGTAGCCCAGAGTCCCCTTCATTGACTCAGCGTGCTTTCGTAGCCTGGAGTTCCTGACTTGGCGTGCTTTTGTAGCCCAGAGTCTATTTTATCGAATCAGCGTGCTTCCTAGCCCGGATTTCTTTTATCGACCTGGCGTGCTTTCGTAGCCCAGAGTCCCTTTTAATTGACACTCGATTGAGTTGTCCCCCAAAGTTTTTCCTCCAGATTCAATCTGATTAAGGCGACCGAAGAACGGTTCGGGTCCTGGTCCAATGATCTATGTTGCGATGCTGGGCGACCGAAGAATGGTTTGGGTCCTAGCTAAGCAAAATCTCCGTTTAGGCGACCGTAGAATGGTACGGGTCCTAAACAACATTAATTGCTCTAACAGGCGACTGTAGAATGATATGGGTCATGGGAAAACAGTCTCTTTATAAAGTCATGTTACTATTCTAGGCGACCGTAGAATGGTACGGGTCCTAGACATGTAACACCAACCACCTCGAACTACTTTATCTTCCTTGGAGGTAAGTTATTCCAGGTTAGTTCATTTATCATTTGCATTAGCATTTCCATGCATCATACAAATTGCATTAAAAAATGGAATTCATGTTCCAACAAAAAAATCATTCATTGCATGTGCATGATCAAAATTTTGGTTTCAATTTATCTTTGAAGGCAACCTCTGCGAGCTCACCTTCAAAGAGGTGCAGCTGTTGACACCTAAATTTTGGCGATAAGTTTAATCATTTATCGCATTAAAAAATTAGGGATTACTTTTAACCAAAAAAAAATATTAGTTAATTAATTAATTGCATATCATATAGTTTTAGGTGCATTTATTTTAATTTGCATTGCCGGTGACAAATGAGTTCAAATTGATGGTTCGGAACTTTAATTTGGTGAATTGGACTAAGCTCACGAATGGAGTAAATCGGCCCAAGCCCGTATCATTGGAAAGATTTACGGATTTATTTGTATGAGATTTCAAATTTTAGAAGAATCATCTTGCAATCCTAAATCATATCAAAAGCAAATATTGCATTTGGAAAAAAGAATTTTCGTGGATACGGATTCGAAAAAATTAAAACCCTAACTCGTGACCTATAAATAGATTAAATGCGTAAGGTTTGGAAAAAGAGGCCACGCAATTGAGACACTCGGCCGCGTTGGAAAAAAAATTGCAGAGAGGAAATGTGAGAGAGGGGTTTTCCTTCGGTTCTTTGAGGGTCAAGAGGAAAACATCACATAAAAAGAAAGAAAGAAAAAGCATTGAAGGAAGAAAAGTCAAAAGCAGAAGCAAAGTACAATCAGCAGGGTGAGGCGACGTTTACTGTTCATCGTCTTCCTCACCCTTGTTGCCCGCGTCTGCAACCGGACGCCGTCCCGACGGTCGCCGGCTCCTCTACGCTTGTTGCCCCCGCGCTGCTCCACCATCGCTCCACCAGCAGATCTTCTCCGGGTTGCGCCTTCGGCCTCTGTTTGATCCGGTGCCCGACGTTACTGTTGAGTCGCTGTGCACCGCCGCCCCTGCGCTGCCCGCGTCCGGTCGCCAGCCACTGCCGCGACGCCGCTACCACCCCTGATCTTACCACAATTTGTGCCGCCCGAGCGACGACCCACAGGAGCCTGCGCTGCAACCCACAGGAGCCCGCGCCGCAACCCACAGGAGCTCGCGCCGCGACTTGATTCCCCTACTCACCGAACGCCACATCGTCGCTCCGTTCACGATTGCCTGTTGCCGATCGCTGTGCCGCCTCTACTCCACCCGACGAAGCCGCTGCCGTATCCGATCCAAGCCTCACTCGAGCGACCACCCGAGCTGCAGCAGATCCATCATCAGAGCTCCCCGACGCCGCTCGGAGCCGAACCCCCTGCACGGCACCTGCTGTTCGCAATCGGGCGGTGACCCGCGAGTCCCCACGCCGGCCTCCGCCGTTCCGCTTCTTGCCGGAGCTTTTCCGCCTCGTTCCTGCCCGTCCGCCCTCGCCGGAACTCCGAACGGTAACCCATTTAGCTGCCGGCTAACCCTAGTTTAGGAGGCCAAAACCCTAATTAGGTAGATTTCTTATTTTATTTTATTTTTATACATTTATTTATTTAGTTTTTATTATTCATTTTGTTTCTTTATTTGATGATGAGATGTTCGATATGAAACAACATGTGAAATTTGTGATTGATAGTCCGATTTTGACACCCGGAATCCAACTCGCAATCACAATCGCTTGAAAAAATTGCCAATCCGATCTCCCGCCCGAGATTTGATTCGCGTTTTATTTAAAAATTAGGCAACCTGATCTCATGCACGAGATATGGTTCGCCGGTTTGTAGATATCGATCCTATTTTATCTAATTTGTCGTCACGTTAATTGAATCAATTTTATATTGTTAAATAAAAAAATCCAAAAAAATATTTGAGTTAGGATTAGGTTTGTTTTAGAATATTTCTTGTTATCTTGCATATTTAGAATAGAGATTTTATTTAGAATTTCAAAAATCAAAAATCAAATCAATCAATTTAGGTTGCTAGTGTTTTTTTACTTAGGTTGCATGTTTAATAATTTGACAATTCTTAATTTCGAAATTAATAAAACAAAAGCACAAAAAGGGTCATCATGCATATGTCATGTAGAATTAGGGCATATTTTGTACGTCATTGTATATTAGGGTAAAATTGCACTTAGTTTAATTCTAGATTTTTTTTTTAAAAATTTATTATAAGGTTAGATATTTTCTTAGATAGATTGCATTTTAGGATTATTTAGGTTAAGATAACATTTTAGTTTAGATTAGGATTTGGCTTAACCTTAATTCCTAATGTAAATTGAATGGGATCTTAATCTAGCTAGATAATTTTCACATTTTACTTAATTTCGAATTTCATGAAAAATACAAAAAAATGCCATAGGTTGACTTAGTTTTATTTTCTAGGATAGATTGCATTCTTTTTAGAAAAAGAAAGAAAAGAAAAAGAAAGAAAAATGTCACATGCACGTCATTAGGATTAGATTCATTGAAATGCATGTCATGTGGTAGTTGTTGCTAGGTCCATCCAATTAGAAATTACATGTCATTAGAGTTAGGTCATTTAGTTAATATTGCATTGCATATTGCATGATTTTCATTAATTAAGTGAAAAAAAAAGAAATTGCGTGTTAATTAAAAATCATATCTAGGGTCGTTGATGTGGATTTTACTTTAACATTGTAGATGCTTTCGTTGCTTTGAGGTAAGTTTTTGCAATTTATTTATTGTTTATCTGAGTGTTAAATTGGTGGTTTGTGCACCCGTATGATCACTTCACATGTTAGGAAAATAGATTTAAAATCAATTCAAGTTGATTGCCAAACATTTTTCGAAATAAAAGAGAAAGGTACCAAAAGGGCATTAGAGAAATCTAGCGTAACCAAGTCTTCGACCTCATAAATCTCTGGTTCGTAGGAGTAAAGTAAAACTCCCGTTACTTTACTTGGGTTTCTAATCGACCCACCAAAAAATAGATTAGTGGCGACTCCTAAATAAAATCTATATGCATGTTAAGAATCTGAACTTAAGTCGCGAATTGGTATGGGCTTGGGAGAGCCCGAATTAAGTCTAGGCTTAACAATCCATTAGCCAAACCTTAGGTGGTTCACACCCGAAAAATTGGTTGCGACAGTTATTGCATCCAACGATAACTTATAACTATAGCTTATCACTTTAAATGATAGCCTATCACGATCACTTATCGCTTCTAACGATAGTCTATCACGATAACTTATCACATCTAATGATAGCCTATCATCATAGCTTATCACATCTAACCATAGCCTATCATCATAACTTATCACATCTAACGATAGCTTATCATCATAGCTTGTCACATCTAACCATCACTTATCATGATAACTTATCATATCTAACGATAGCCTATCATCATAGCTTATCATATCTAACCATCACTTATCATGATAACTTATCACATCTAATGATAGTTTATCATCATAACTTATCACATCTAGCCATCACTTTTCATGATAACTCATCACATCTAACAATAGCCTATCATCATAGCTTATCACATCTAACCATCATTTATCATGATAACTTATCGCATCCACTTATCTTCAATCGTGATAGCTTATCACCACTACTTATCACTTTAATCCACTTATCACATATTCTAATCACCATTAACCAAAGACCAATCCTAACTCTATTCCAAAGCGTAATTACCACCCTAATCAAGGGTTATAAAGCAACTCACCATTAAAGCATAAACCAATCCTAACTCTACTCCAAAGTGCAATTACCGCCCTAATCAAGGGTTAGAAAGCAACTCACATCTAAACTAGGCCATGGCAAGCGGCAGCAAGGCTCACGGCGTGGCAATGGCTCTCAGTGAGGCTCCACAAGGCGTAACAGTGGCTGATCTGTGGCTAATACCCCACGGCAAGGCTAGAACAACCAAGGAACAGTAGCACACGGCTTGAGGGAGGTCCGTCCATGGCTTGGGACTCACGGCCAACACACGGGAAGGACGGCACGGCGAGATCTCGTGGCAAGGGTAGCCCGGTGAGTTGAACAGTGGATGGTGGCTCACAGCCACACAACCAAGGGGGAAAAGAGAGAGAAGTGGGTATGAGATGAGGGAGAGTGATGGAGGAAATTCGTCCAAATGAGGGGTGGAGAGAGAAAGTGAGACAAATGATGGACAAAGAGGCAAACTTGGGGAAGAAGTTGGGCATCCAATGCACCTTGAATTCTTGTCCTAACTTGGGGAACAAGAACTCATCTTGGCCCTCCATTCCAACTTGGGGAGCAAGGATAAATCCTAGCCCTCCATCTTGCCACAAAAGTCAAAGTCTTCTAGAAGCTAGGTTACTATTCACGCGCACTATTCACCTAGGTTACTATTCACACATGGGCCAAGTCCAAGATGGCCCAATTGTCTTAATGAGCTTGTCCTTGGGCTTGATAAACTTGAGCTTGGGCTTAGTTAATCCAATTTGGGCCTAAATAATCTTAATGGGCCTAAAAGGGCAAAACTGTAATTTCCGCCTATTTGGGCTCTTGAGGACGAATTTCAAAGGGAATGTGGCCCATTGGGCCTTTCCAAATTCGTGGGCCCCCTTTGGGCTTCCAATTTCCAGCCCAATTCCACTTATCCAAATTTCAGGGTTTATCGATAAAGAAGGAATTTGATTAGGTAACGTCCCTCATCAATCCTTATGATCGAATTGTCAATTCATGGTTAAGTTATTTGGTCGTGCGCATCGAAATCCTAATTTGCCTTTCCCAATAGGTTTAAGACTCTTGAATAGCTCTCAAACCAACTCAAAGTCTAATTCTACCAATTGCGCATTGATAGAAGTAAACCTCTTATCATATCCTAAATAGGGTCCAATTTTGAGGATGTCACAATGTAGCACTTAGCCATTGATTATAATAAGTAATAGTATAAGTCTCTAGAGGTGAATCACACAAAATTACGTTATCGTGTAGCACTTAGTTCTTTACCTACTCATAACCCATTCGGTTTCCTCAACACAACACATATCACCCTTCCTCTGGTCATCCTTTGCCATGACCATAAATCATTACTATAGCACAACCATTCACATATCGTCACACACAAGTTCCAAGCATGTCACAAGTTAATCACATCATCAAATATGCACTTTCTAGCAAGTATAGCATCAAGAACAATTACAAACTACTATCGGTCCTAACCGGGAGAAACAGTCCACTCGCATGTCTCTGAGTTTAAATCCAGAAACCTAATCAGACGAGTTCGGAAAATTCTAAAATTTGAATATGTTGTAAAAGACACATAATTTTTTTTTTTTAGTAAGGACACCTTAACCCATATCCTTCTAGGTTAAGAGCAATAAATCGCTCAAACTATAACAAAAACTGTGTCCATTTCTAGAAAGTCTATTTTCCGAAATAAGTTTGGTTTGGGGTATAAAACTTGTCCGTTTGATCTAAAATTTGAGTATGTTAAACTAAAAGATGTGAAAAATAACTTTCATGAAGAAACTTTTTTGAAATTTGAACTCTAAGAGTTAATAAAATCCCTTGAATACCAACATGTTACAGTTTCCAGCACAAACAGAGGTTCTGTTTTGTTTTTAACGAAGTTGAAATCTTATTCTTTTGAATCTATAAAATCTTGAATAAAATATATCTCATAGCTGAGGATGTCTAAAACATTTCTTAAGAGGGAATCAACTGCAAAATCGTAGCATATTTTGATCCACAAAAAATGACAAATGGTGAGAGTCTAGTGAACTGATCCGGGAGAAATCCCCTCAAATAGGCTAAACCAGTTTCATTAGTGCTAATCTCAATAATTGGTTAAAAATAAACCATCTTAAGGCTAATCTAACCAAGCTATATTAACGCTAATACTTCTTAAGACTAATCTCACTTAGTACTAATTTAACTAAGCTAATTAGCACTAATCTAACCTCCCAAGCGCAATTAACAACCTAAACAAGGATTAGGGAGTTAACTCATCGGATTAGCAAGAAAACGGGTTCACGGTGATGGTGGCGCGACGATGGTGAGATCTTGTAACTACGGCGACTCCAAGGGAGGGCCGGAAGAAGCTGAAAAAGCCTTGCAAGCCTCACGGCTTGGCTAGAATTTCGGTTCTGGTTTTGCTTCTGTTTGAGCTGCTGGTTAGGTGGCTGCTAGCGCGGCTTGGTGGTCTTGGGTCAGTGGGACGGTGGCGCGGGATCAACAGGATGAACGTGCGGTGGCTGGTTCGTCCTAGGTTGCAGCAAGGGAATGGAGGTTGAAGGAGATGAAGAAGATGAAGTGAAGAGGAAGAAGGGAGAAGAAGTTACTACTGTTTATCTGCTGGAAGGGGGAATATGCGCACACCAAGGGGGAGGAGAGAGGCAAGAATAAGGGAGAGAGAGGGGGACAAGAGCCAAAGAAGTCTTGCATAGATATCCTATGTACTCAAGTGAGATGGCCACAAAGTCTTCTGTTGCCCTCCAAGTCTTGGCAGCAACCAATGGGCATTTTTCCCCCCCCAAAGCTTCCCAAACAAGTCACTTTGAAGGCCAAAACAGACCCCTGCAACAGCCCTACGAATTTCCCTTGACTTTCATTCAATTCCTCACCATTTCAAGCCAATTGGTGACCAATAAATCTCATTGAAGCTGCCATACGAATTCTTGCATTCCTTTTTTCCATTTAATCCATTTGAAGGCCAAAAGCCCCTTAATTCTGCACACAAAGTCCATGGGTCCTCCAATAGTTGATTTCTTCTCATTTCTTCACAAAACAAAGTCTTTTTGAAGGCCAAATATATCCCTTGAGCAACCCCTACGAATTTCCATTTTAATCTCCACAAACCAACTTAAATTGGTAGCCAAAATTTCACTCAAAGGTGCCCATCCGAATTCCCTTGATTTAATTTGCCAAATTCCAATTTTCCACAAAATTCCCGACTTGCCAAAAATTCTTCAAAGGATGAGACAATGTTCTAAAAATAAATCGTGACACGCTCAAATGTTCGATTTCCGAAATTGAGTTCAATTACCTGGTTAAAATCAATCAGATGCGATTTTAGTCCAATCAAACCTACTGGTTAGTTTTTAGGGATTTTACCGCGGTTATATCACTTAATGGCTTCACATAGTAGGTTAGTTAACTCGTGAGTGATCAGCTCCGAGAAAAAGGACCATAGGCACGTCGGTGAAAAGCCCATTTCATTTTATCGAGACAGGTTCAAAAATTCAGGATGTCACAATGAGTGTGGTTAAAACTATCCCTGTATGTTGATTGGTGAATTGTCTATGCCTCTGCTTGCGTATTTAATCGAAAAAAACGATTGGGTTGGCGGGATGTCACAATCGAATGACCTAAAGGAAATGAATGATGACGAGCGCAGGTTGTCGCATGTACCGAGTGGGTTGGGGCGTGACATTTAATGTAGTTGATGTCCATATTAATAATCAACCAATCAAAAATATATCCTACTATTAGCGATGGGGGAAAATAAAGTCCAATAAAGTTCCTTACCTAAGGCAGATTTTCTCATCAGATAAAAAGGGTGTGCTTTTTGTTGGGCGCAAGACACCAAAAGTCAACCGGTAAAAAGCTATTCAATTGATGATACGCATCAACTAGCCATGTGCTTACAAAGACCATTGAATTTATTAACTTTCACTCGTAATTACCAACATTAATTCGATTGACACGTCAACATATGTCATATTGACATACCAAAAACTTTGAAGGCGTTGATAACCAGAAGAGTAAATGTTGATGGATTATTAAAGTAGTTGATCATTTTGAAAATAGAAAGAAATGTTCATACCTCTCAAAACGAAGCAAAAGATAAAAAAGCTGGTATGTGACTATAATTAGTTGGTATCTTAATTTGATGAATGTCCGTACTTCAGTCAAATTGAGGTTGGTATTTCAAATAAAAGTCAGTAATTTCAAAGGTGCTGGTAACCACACTAATTGACACGTGATTGGATAAGCAAGTCTCTAGTCACTTTTTTGTACCAGCAATATTTGATAGTTACCAACTACATTCAAATTCACTATGTACTATCTGGAATAGAGTTATGTATTTATGGGTACGAACACTTGCAATCTACTAAGCCTGTACTTGTTATGTGATAAATGAACTCTCTGCCAATGCTTCTCTTTGGATATATGGTGCTAACTATCTGTCATGTGTGCAAGAAAAAGAAGTAAAAGTGGGGATCTTTATAAATACGCTACTATGATTACTATTAAATCTTCGAATTCATTGTGGTAGAAAGCAAGTTAAGTTTTCGATATCTGATGTAAGAAAGTAAGATAGTACTGTATATCATCAACGAGACTTTAGAGAAGCTGTCTATGTCTATTTATGTCCACTATCAACCGATTTTGGCATTAAATTCCACAAAAAAGACGCTAAGGGCGCGTTTGGTAACGTTTCTGTTCAAAAATTGTTCCGAGGGAACAGAAATAGAAAAATGTTTCTATTCTTGGGAACAATTTTTGATCAGAAAAATGCGTTTGGTAAACTTGTTTCGGGAATAAAAATGAATAGAAACACGTTTGGTAAATTTATGTTCTTTTTTGTTTCTTTTAATTTTTTAATTTTTTAATTTTATTTTTCATTTTTTCCTTTCTTTTTTATTTTTTCTTCTTTCGGCCGGTCGCCGGCAGCCTCGCCCAGCCACGGCGAGGCTCGCCCAGATCCGGCGAGGTCGCGTCGTTGGCCTCGCCTTGGCTGGGCGAGCTTGGCCTCACCAGATCCGGCGAGGCCGAGCGTTGCCATCGCGGGCGAGGCCGAGCTTGCCCAACCAAGGCGAGGCCGAGCCTCGCCGCGCCCGGCGACGCTCGGCGAGGTCGCCGACCCTCGACGACGTTGCCGGCCCTCGATGGCTGGTTGCTGGCCATGGCCGAGGCCGGCGACCGGCCAAAGAAGAAAAGAAGAAGAAAAGAGGAGAGAGAAGAAAAGAAGAAGAAAAGAAGAAGAAAAGAAGAAAAAAAGTGTTTCTGGAGAAGTGTTTATGGAGCAAGAAATAATTTTTTTTGTTTCTCATTTCTGTTCTTTTTGTGTTCCGGGAACAAAAAATCTGATTTTGAATAAAAACGTAAACAAACGCGTTTCTGTTCTTTTTTTGTTCTCGGGAACAAAAAAACAGAATTTTGTTCTTGAACAGAAACCAGGAATAAAAACATGCAAGCCCTAAATTATCATGTAGCATGTTTATCATCACTGAAAAAGCTTTCAGAAGGTTCCATCAATGATGTTTGCTGAGACAACGGCATATAATTATCATGATGAGCCTATTTGTGAACTTAATCAGCTTTTTAATTAATGGAGGTGGTAAAATAATGTTATTCTCAAGGTTTTGCTTATGCAGACTAAAATTTTGAGTAGTAAAAATCTTCCGTTATATACAAATCTTCGCGGCTTTCGATGCTGTGGCTCGCCCTCTTGAACTTAAGCGGTTCCATCGGTTGTTGTTTCATAACTATACAATTGGTGTCGAATTTCTCTGTCTGCCTCCTCACTACTAGTTTTCTTACTGAAGGATACTAGAATCATCATCTCATCACTCTGCAGAGAAATTAAAGTGGTTTCATCCTCTATCCTACTGGCAATATCTGTTCTCCACAAAGCTAAAATGCAGAGCCCTAAATTCCGAAGTTCATGCTACCATTATATTTATAAAAAATGGAAGCAGTACGCTGGACGACCAGCAAGCTAGATAGGTTGTCCATGTCCTGTACCAAAATTGCCTAGGTCCTACGGATGCAGTTTTCAAGAAAGTCGTGGACAATACAGAGAAGTCCAGTGCATCCTCTGCGAATGCAATCGATCTGTTCCAAAATGCCCATGGCCCAGTCCATATGAAGAAAGGAACGCTCAGGTGCCTATTTCCAAGCACATGAGGGCACCAGAGATTCAAGATATCACATAGGGCGGCGAAATGAAATTCCATGCCTTCTAAGTGGGCTGACACGATCAAGTCAACCCGGGCCGCGGGAATCAATAATTGTGGGTCCGTGTGATAAAAATAAAGGAATCTAAAAAATTCAAGTATTTTTTGCAGAGTCGATGTACAGAGTTCGATGCCCATAAAGGACTGAAATAGGGTCGACGACTCCGCTGGTGGGGATCAACGTAATTGTTTATGAACAAAGTCAACCTGCGGGGAAGGAAAAACGAGCAGTTTACGCTTTAGTAGCTACAGTTTCACTGGCTCTAGTATTCACTGACTTACAAGGAATGGAATATTATCAAGCACCCTCCACTATTTCGGATAGTATTTATGGTTCTACCTTTTCCTTAGCAACTAGCTTTCATGGTTTTCATGTGATTATATGTACTCTTTTCTCGATCATATGTGGTATTCGCCAATAACTTGGTCATTTGACCAAGGAGCATCACATTGGCTTTGAAGTCGTTGCATGGTACTGGCATTTTGCAAATGTGGTTCAGTTATTCCTATTTGTATCTATATATTGGTGGGGAGGTAATGAAGGAATGAATAAATGGATTGAGGAATGAGAGCTCAAAGACAAAGGGAATCACTCTTTGTTTTCTTCTCCTCTAGCTACTAAGATGTTTAAGTTCACTAAGTTTGCCCTTGAGCTCGTAAGATACCACATTACTGGTAACAATTCGGAAATCTCCGGATCTCAGCCTAATTCTTGCTCCCAAAAGCTTATCGCAGGATATCACGTCCTTCTTTGACTCTTAGTCCCAAGGCACTCATCCTTAAATAGCTTACTTTTTTCGGAAAAATTCTTTTTTCTTTCAGTTATCAAAGAAAGATAGCCTCACAACTAGACATAACTTGTTATAAAACAATTTCTCCATCTTCCCTATATATACCTTCTTACGACTTAGCTCCAATCGTCAACTGCTTCCCTTGTGGGTTATCAGGCATTGCCGACTTTCATGACTTGATGGGCAGTGTGTAGAGAACGTACTCATTGGCTGATTTTCTATTACTCGAAATTATGACTTCATGAAGGCGAGTTTTAGTCTACAATCCGAACTTAGCACTAGTTGTGGGAACCTAGATAATTCTGAGTTTGGCCTCGGAGAACTAATGGATAGCATTCTCCTGACCACAATAAGAAAGCACTACAACAATGGCGCTAAACCAGCACTCTCATTCATCTCTTGCTTCGTACAAAGACAAAGTAGTTTATCATCTCCTGCTTTCTAGGAAGTAAGGGCAGCTATCTCCTGTGAACGTTGCCAGTCACGCCGAAGAGTTAGCCGAAGGGGAACAACTTCGCTATCTAACAAGGTTAAAACATAGCCTAGAGAACTTGAACAGTCATACCTGGGGTCGCTCTAAAAGAACACGAGCATAATCAACCAAGATCAATTTATTTCTCTCAAGACCCTTGATGTCATGCCCCGAACCTCAACCACACACATCCCTTGGTGGTCGATAAACTTTGCGACGTCCCAGGACGCGTCGCTAACCCATTCATTTTATTGCACATGTGGAAGTGTATAATAAAACAATCCTAGACAACATAAATATGGGATAGAGAAGCAGGACAACAATTTTCACAAAACACACTTTCATAAACAAACTGGTTTATATACAATACTAATCTATAAACAAAAGCTTAACTCCAAAATGAAGAGTCATTAAGCCATCTAGGTACTGGACTCCTCATCCAAAAGCATAGGGGCTCCAGGTCTATCATGACACCATCAGGGGTGTCAAGATCCATCGGGTGCACTGCCTCCCATTCCCCAATCCTAACAAGAGGTCCGTCGAAACCCTAAAGGGGACCCTCCTGACCCCCCTAAGGGAAAGCAATAAGCCATGCTATGTCTCAGTGAGGAACCAACTAAGGTTGGCCCTCATCGACCCATACCACAGATTCCACTAGCTCCCGACTCAAAGTGGTCTCGGGAATAGGGAAGCAAGTATGCACAAAATCCATCGTCTGTGGGACCCCATACTGTACCTAATGCTGCTCTATCTAGGGACATGAAAAAATTAAGCCCATGACGGGGTGAGACAATGTCTCAGTGAGTTCACGCCCTAAATCCCGATTAGGAAGGAAATACGCCTAGAGGCAGTCTAATCATACATCACAGAAGACTCACCTCACCTTAGTTCCTTCCTGCACATCAGCATAGTTCATCTAACAGATGCATATAATAAATGCACACATCAACTGGAACGTCTCAATCACATCTCAATCAATCACAGTGGTCCCGATTATAAGGCCAAATCGTTATGACACGTCCCATTCTGTGTCACACAATTTTGCCCCATAATAAGGTGTGTCAATCTCAATCAATCATGCGTCCTAATTGATTACGACCCAATGGCCACGGCCGACTCAACAGTCAACGGTCTTTTGGCATAGCTAGGTGTCTTCTTGCACCATCAAGCATGGCAATGTCTACATTTAGACCGCATTTCATATAGGAGCATCGGTCCAGCCTCCACTGCTACCGGCATCCATTGATTTAGGGCATTCTCGAAGGAGCATTGTCCGGCCCCAAAGGCTCATGACAGGTTTTCATATCATTCATGCACACATCTAATTCTGGCCAAGACATCATACCTTGCACTCAAATATCCCAATTAAAAGAATGTACTTGGCTAATTTTCTTCATATTAAAAACACATGGTAAAATAATCGTGTGTGGGTAGACGGTCAGTTTGAGTCATAAAAATTGATATCATTCCCTTTAAAATCCCACTATTTGATATAGTACATAAAAACATTTTTGGTGTCAAAAACCCAACACCTGGTATTTTCTGATTAAATACCAAAACTTCATGATTTTGAAATAATAACCCAAAATTCACAATCACCACTCAATTGCAAAATTTATCATCCAATTACATAAACTAATCACACCACGACAATCAGCATGAAATTCCTACTACCGGCTATCCTGGTATAAATTTAAGAAAATATTAACTAATTAAATAAATTACAAAATTCATTAAATAAATGCAATTTAATTACAAAAATGCATAATTAAGCTTTAAACCCTAATTTATCAACCTTAACGGACCCAAAAAATAATGCACCATACTAATTAAATACTACAATCTAATTAACCCTTATCTAATCTAATTTAACCACCTAACAATCCTAATTAACCAGCTAAATCACTAATTAAACTAAACAAACCACCTAAACCAAACTTAAGCTAATATAATTACCTACTAAGCATAATTAACCTTCTAATTAAGGTTTAGCAAGTAAACCCACCAGATTAGCGAACTGGTGAGTTCACGGCAACGGCGACGCCAAGGCAGGTGGGAGACAAGCCTACAGCGACACCCAATAGGGTTCGGAAGAGCTCGAAAAAGGCCCACGAAGGCTCAGTCCGAAGCTAAAGCTTCGGTTCTGCTTAGCTACTGAAATGAGCTGGTCGAGGCTTGGTTGGTACGGAAAGGGGCATGGCGGGTGGCGACGGCAGCGACAACGGGTCTAGGCAGGATCGAGGATTGTTGGACGGCGATGGAGTAGCTCAGGTGAAGTTGGACGGTGGCCAACACACAGATAACGTGCGTGGGACTGCGAGCGGGAGGCCGACGTGCTAGCGGGGAGGTGTGACGATGCTGGAGGGCTTGGGCGGCGGTCGGATGGCATGCGGCGGCTGCAGGGGACTTGGCTGGTCTTCTCTGCTGGTCTTGAGCTCTCAAACACAACAGCAATAGTGAAAGGAAGCCGAGGAAGAAGATGAAGATGCTTGCAGTTGGAGGGGGGGCCCAAATGTGTCACAAGTCTTCTAAAATATCCCAAAACACTCATTGGATGTCCCCCAAAGTCCATGGCCTCATCCTCAGCCATTTTCCACACCAAAGCTTCTCCAAGAAGCCACCCAAGGTGGTCCAAATGTTGCACCCCCTTATAGATACGAATTTGAACATTTCCTCTCCAATTTCAATCCAATTTCTCTCCAAAACAATCAAATTGAAGGGCCAAAATGCCAAGGTAAGTGCCCACACTCAATTCCTCAATTTTCCTCATCAATTGAACCAACTTGAATGCCAAAAATCCAGACAAAAACGATCCTCTTAATTTCCTAGTCCAAAAATGCCCAAACTTGAATTTTCGCCAAAAACTCAGGTTTACCGAAAAATCTTTGGAGGATGAGTCGACGTTCCTAAAATAAATTGTGACATGACAAAACTTTCAATTTCTAAAATCGGATTCTATTTCGTGGTTGATTTCAACGGACGTGATTTTAGCGTGACCTAACTTACCGAGTAGCTTTTAGGAATCTTTAGCGCATTTGACCCATGGTCAATTATTTTCGAGCCACATTGTACATTTTTAACTCATAGGCAACTCTCGGTTGTCATGAAAATCTCAAGGTTTCAAATACGGGCACATGGTACAGAATCGACAGAGAAATCAGTTTAGTGCCATTCGACGAGAATTTTGCAATCAGGTGGAATCACCCACACTTTAATCACATGCCTTTGTTGAACCAACCTATCTTTGGTCTCTGATCGATTTTGATGGTGTCGTATTGACCATTGCAGATTAGCACGATCAAGCAGTTGATTTTTAGTCGAATTGTCAAGTTTGTCGCATTTAGATTCCTTAACGGTTTCACTAGATAGATTAGTTATCTCGTGAGTGATTAGCTTAGAGAAAAAGACTGTAGGCGCGTCGATGAAAAGTCCAACTCATTTAATCGAAAATAGAAAAAAAAAATCAGGCTGTCACAACTCTTCCCTTCTTATAAAAATTTCGTTCTCGAAATTTAAATCATGACAATGCTTAAACAAAAATGTGGGGGTATTGTCGTCTCATCGAATCTTCACTTTCCCAAGTTGCTCCTTCTGTCTCGTGATGTTGCTAGACCACTTTGACTAATGGGATCGTCTTGGTGCGCAGAATCTGTTCCTTGCGGTCCATAATTTGAACTGGTCTCTCCAAGTACGACACCTTATCGGTCACGTCTAATTCTTCAAAATTCAGCACGTGGGTCGGGTTAGGCTCATACTTTCTCAACATCGACACGTGGAATACGTCATGCACTTGCGCCAGTCTCAGCAGCAATGCAAGACGATATGCTAGAGTCCCTATTCTTTTCAGAATCTCAAAGAGACCAATGTACCTTGGACTCAGCTTTCCTTTCTTGCCGAAGCGCGAAGTACCCTTCATCAGTGACACCTTCAGAAAAACGTGCTCACAAACTTGGAATTCCGATGGTCTTCGACGCTTTTTTGCATAACATTTTTGGCAACTTTGAGCGGTCTTTAATCTGTCCCTGATAAATGTAATTACATCCACTGGCTATTGAACCAACTCTGGGCCTATGATCTCCCGTTCTTCGACTTCATCCCAACACACTGGCATTCTGCATGCTTTGCCATACAATGCCTCGGATGGTGCCATTTGAATACTCTGCTGGTAGTTGTTGTTGTAGGTAAACTTAATGAGATGAAGCTGTTACTCCCATCTCCCTTTGAAATCTAATACACAAGCTCTTAACATGTCTTCGAGGGCTTGAATCGTCCTCTTAGACTGGCCATCTATCTGCGGATGATAAGCCGTATTGTACTGCAACTTTGTTCCCAAGGCAGTTTGCAAACTTTCCAGAAGGCTACTGTGAACTTCGGGTCTCGATAAGATGTAATTGTCACTAGCACTCTATGCAGATGAACTATCTGACGCACGTACAACTCTGCATATCTGTCCAATGCATAATCCTTTCATACGGTGATAAAGTGAGCAGACTTCGTCAATCTGTCAACCACGACCCATATGGAATCATTACCCTTCTGACTCCTTGGTAAACCCATCACAAAGTCCATTGTGATGTATTTCCACTTCCACTTGGGAATCTTGAGAGGTTGCAGAAGTTCTTCCGGCCTACAGTTCTGTGCCTTCACTCGCTGACATGTTGGACACTTGGTGACATGCTTGGAGATATCCGCCTTCATACCGGTCCACCAATAGTGTTGACGCAGATTTTGATACATCTTCGTATTGCTTGGATAATTGTTGTAACTGCTATGATGAGCTTCTGACAAAATCTCCTCCTTAAGCTCTGCATCAACAGGTACACACAATCGTCCTCGAAACCTTAGTGTTCCATCATCAGAAATCTAAAAAAATCAGCCTTCCTCTTATTTGAATCTTCTTGTACAATCTTCTAGATCTCTGGGTCTGTCATCTGTAACATCTTGATTCTGATCTACACTTCCGGTTCAATTCTGAGGGTGGCCATAAGATTCAAAAGGTGGCCTACCTCAAATTTGAAAACCGAATCTCAAACTCTCTCGAGTAAAATCCACTTCTTGATCACCATCTACGCAATTGAAGACTTTCGACTCAATGCATATGCGACCTTATTAGCCTTTCTAGGATGATACATAATGTTGCAATCATAATTCTTAAGAAGTTTCATTTAGCGACGCTGTCTCATATTCAACTCCTTTGAGAGGATAGGTACTTGAGACTTTAATGGTCTGTAAAAATCTGGAACCTTTCTCCACACAAATAATGTCTCCAAATCTTCAAAGTGAAGATGATTGTTGTGAGTTCTAAGTCATGCGTCGAGTAATTCAACTCATGAGGTCTCAACTGACGGGATGCGTATGCAACGACTCTGCCATGTTGCATTAACATGCAACCCAGTCCTCTAAACGATGCATCACTATAGATCTCGTATCCTCTAGGACCAAATGGAATTGTCAGCACTGGTGTGGTAGTCAACTTCTACTTAAGCTCTTGGAAACTACACTCACACTTATCTATTCACACGAACTTCTATTCCTTCTTTAGTAGTTGAGTCAAAAGCGAAGCTAATGCTGAGAATCCTTCAACGAACCTTTTGTAATAACCTGCCAAACCCAAGAAACTTCTGATCTCTGTCACTGTCGTCGATCTTGGCCAGTTGATCACTGCTTCAATCTTAGTCAGGTCCATAGAGATTCCTTCACCTGAAATCACGTCATTTGGGAATGCCACACGAGTTAACCAAAACTCGCACTTGCTGAACTTAGCGTACATATCATAATTTCGCAGGGTCTGGAGCACTATCCTCAACTGTCTTTTGTGCTGCTCAGGACTTCTCGATTACACTAGGATATCGTTGATGTAAACAATCACAAACTGATCCAGGCACTCTTTAAACACCCGGTTCATCAGATCCATGAAAGCAACCGGGGCGTTCGTTAAACCAAACGGCATTACAGTGAACTCGTAATGGTCGTATCACGTACGAAACGCTGACTTCGGTATGTCCTCCTTTATGATCCTCATCTAATGATATCCTGTCCTCAGGTCGATCTTAGAAAATATCGACGCTCCTTGCAACTGGTCAAACAAGTCGTCGATCCTTGGCAGCGGGTACTTGTTCTTGATCATCATTTGATTGAATTGCCGATAGTTGATGCACAAACACAATGAACCATCTTTCTTCTTCACGAATAGAATTGGTGCTCCCCAAGGTGATGCATTGGGACGTATGAATCTCTTATCCAACAACTCTTGCATTTGCACCTTTAGTTCTTTAAGTTCTGGCAGCGCCATGCGGTAAGGAGCCTTAGAGATTTGCTTCATCCCAGGGGCTAACTCAATCACGAACTCAATCTCCCTTTCTAGTGGCAAGCCTAACAATTCTTTCGAAACACGTTTGGAAACTCTTGAACCACTACAATATCCTCGATCTTCAGCTCCTCAACTATCGTATCCATGACAATTGCCAAGTAACCTTGATAACCCCTGTCTAACAAATTGGTTGTCTCAAGCGACGAGATTAAGATAAACGAGGGTCCTCCTCGACTCCCAATAAACTCGAAACTTTCACCCCCTAATGGGTTAAATTGAATCGCTTTACAATAGCAGTCCATCTTAGCTCATTGCTTGGTGAGCCAGTTCATGCTAATTATTACATCAAAATCATACATGGCTAGGACTATCAAGTCTATCTTTCCCTCTCCTCACCAATCACCAATTTGCAACTAGGATAGCCTACTACAGCTAACACTTTATCCTTTAATGGTGTAGATATGCTAACCATTGACTCCAACAATTCAGGACTCAACCTTACTAGCTTAACAAATTGCTTAGCTATAAATGAATGAATAGCACCAGGGTCAAATAAAACATAAGCAGCATGGTCGTTTAGTAAAATAGTACTTGTGACCACATCAGGTGAGTCCTCTGCCTGTCGTCTCATGACGGCGTACACTCTGCCTTCAGCTAGAGATCTGTTCAGTCCACCCTGCATTGCATTCGGTGGTGCGTACCCTCTATTCTGACCCATCGGTGGCGGCGGCGGCAACTGTTGTGGTCGCATTGGTCTGTGGGGACAATCTCTGACTTGGTGGCACTACTAGCCACACCCATAGCAAGCACCCGTCCTCAAATGGCATGGGGCTAATCCATGTCATCTCCCACAGAAAAGATAGACTCCACTGAAGCTCGGTGTTGACTTTCCTATCCCACTCTTCCTGTTGGGTGGAACATGATACCTTCATCAAGTCATAGGTTTCTTCCCAAACCTATTTCCATCTCTGTTCGAACTAAACCTTGACCTAGATGCAGCAGCTTGTTCACTCAGATTCCTCTCTATCAACTATGCCCATTCATACATGTCATTGTAATCTTTCAAGTTGAATGGCACCAGGGGATTCTTCAACTTCGATTGGAGGCCATTCCTAAACCTCCTCACTTTGTCCTTCGGATCTTCCACCAGTCTAGGAGCGTACTATGACAGTTCTACAAATTTGGCCTCATACTGATCCATTGTTATCATCCCTTGACAGAGGCATTGGAATTCCTCCATCTTCTACTTTATGGCACTGTCAGAAAAGTATTTACTATTGAAAGCTCCAAGGAAGGCGTGCCACTCCGGAACCACGCCTTCTAGGACTACCCTATATTTTGTGGCTCTCTATTAGGTACTTGTGTTACCCTGTAGCTGATATACTGCCAAGACAACTTTCTCTTCCTCAGTGCACATTAGCAGTGAAAAAGCCTTCTCTAAGTCTTAAACCCAGAGTGTTGTAGCCTCGGGGTCTCCTGCACCAGTGAACCTCGGCGGGTTTAGCTTCGGAAACTGCTCTACGAGCTTATGCATTGGCTTCTCAACAACCACGTTCCCAGGTGGAACTTCAACAAGTGTGGTAGCAGCAACAACGGTAACATTGACGACAATAGTGGCGGCTGCGGTAGCGGCGGCTGTAGCAATGGCGACGACAGCTTGATTCTAAGCCTGTTGCCCTACCACGTTCCCCAGTGTCTCTAGCACCTGCATGATCCCTTCAATTCTAGGATCACCAGGTACTGCTACACTAGCATCGACCTGCGGCGATGCTAATCCACTTGCGCTGGCCTGAGCCTACGCTCTACCTCGACCACCTTGAGTATTGACTCTTGTCGATGTCCTACCCCGAGTCACAGATCCTATGGTCCTCTTTCTAGGCGTCCTCTGCTCTTGATCACTCATTGTAGCACCCTTGAAACGGCCCCCGATCTGTTAGGGTTGTCACAGTTCGCTTACCTTTCACTTGTCCTAATACATGTCACTCTAATACCATTGAATTATAGTGGGTACATAAATCCTGGGGGTTTGTATCATTTAAATCGGTCCCAGCGCAATTCATATATCGGAAGCATAGTTAATATCTCCCTACCCCATGCTCAATAGGATAATGCAATGCAATGCACACTAACTACACATTTCATATATAAGTTAGAGCTGAACCACTTTTACTTACATAACTTTGATGGACATCACGGGTTGGTACATCAAAAGGCCAAGGCTTTACTAAGCTCAGCTATAACCAAAAGTACTCGACCCTACAGCAGTCATGTACATTGTTCCATCATCCAGTGTCGGCTATCCAAAAATTTTCATCCTTCCTCCATCGCGCTCAGTCACACCCAACCTAGTCCGTCAGTCGGCGGTGGCAGCATCCCTAGCATAACCCTGTTGCGGCGGACATGCACGGACAAGAACTCTTGAATGACAGGGCTGGCGGGTAATCCAACGTCGTACAAAACCAGAACTTGCACACGGACAAAAACTAACCCTCGTATCTCGGGGTGATGATGCTTCGTACCCTCAACCTTGACATCGGTCGGTATGCCGTAGAAAGTACCGGGGGTGACTGGTGACAGTGACATAACTCCTAGTCCGAAATGTTAGTCCCCAAAAGGGGTGAGTACAACCACTCAGCAGTAAAAGATCCATCAAGCTACATAATGCAACAAGCAAGACAACCAAGATTTCATGGGAAATGCACATATCATCCATGCAATCATGCATATATCTCCATGAGATCCATTCCATGCCTTAATAACCACATTATCTATGCCAAATAGTACCAACTCAAATTCATAGACAATTCATGCACCATGCCATATGCACACACATGCGCATGATTCATTTCCCATTTTGATATTCAAAAGGATATCATTTTTTTCCCAGGGACCAATCTTTGCATCCTTCTTGACTCTCGCACCCAACTTGGCATCGCGAGACCTCCGGCACACATCTCCCGGCATCCCGCACCCCAACTAGCGTCACGAGGCTTCTGGCCCACACCTCCGAGCATTCGGCACACACCTCCGGGCATCCCAACACTCCCGGGGCATCGTCGACTCAAGGGTCCGACTGTATCATCAACATCACAATGTATATTCACATATATGTCTCACTTTCAAAATAGCATTTGATGCAATAATGTCAAAGGTTTAAATAAACTTTTAATGTCATATGATATGTTAAATGTCACCACATATGATGTATAAATAACAACCCAAGATATCACATCTCATAGAGTAATTCATTTGTTCTTGAAAATAAAACAATTTTTGGATAAAACAAGATGCACTTCTTTATTTAAAATTCTGGAAAAATTAGTAAACGATCTTAATAAATTCTGAAAATTTAACATGCTATAAAAAAGATCTAGAGAAAAAGGTTTTATGTAGAACACCATGTCAAAAGAACTTCGTACGAGTTGCTATGGTCCATGCATCACAGCCTTAAAATTTCAAACATCACTATTGCACAGTTTTATTCACAAATTCGGTATAACCCATAAATCAACTCAGAAAATTCTGAAATTTTGATATGTTATAGAAAAAACTAGAGGTAAAAGTTTTGTGAAGAACTAGAGGTCAGATTCATTATAGATCAAAAGCTATAATCACCATAACTCTCCCTAACCCTCGGTAACGATTTCCAGATTTAACAATTTCAGAGAAAAATCGTTTCACCGACCAATACTTATCCGTTTCTTCTCAAATTTTAGTATGTTGCTCCTCAAGATGTTATCTACGACTTTTATCAAGGACATGAAGTGAAATTTCAGCTATATAATTACAGAAAATTCACGGAGTTGCTAAATGTCAATCTGTTTTTCCATGAAACAGTTTGCTAGCTTGAAGAACTACTCCTATACCTTCGAAATTCCAACATCCAGCATCATAACTCAAGCATCTCCAAAATCTATTACACTTCACACACAACCACAACAAGCAAAGTGTAGATCAATGGACTCCCACTTGCCTTAAGTTCAACGCAAACACAGCAAGCAAACGGCGATGTGAGGACTTCGGGCGCGGCTCGATCGACAGCGAAGCTAGGCGACGTCGACGGCAGCAGTAGGCGCACGCACGGTGTGGCTGGTCTCCTTCTTCCCCTCCTCTCTCACTTGCTTGCCTGCTCGAACTCTCTCGGTCTCACTCTCTCCCTTTTTCTCTCGGTTACTCTCTCTCTCTCTCTCTCTCTCTCTCTCTCTCTCTCTCTCGATTCACTCCCTCGCTCACTCCGCCCCTTCTCTTTTTCTTTTACTCTCATGATTAGCTAGTAATCATTAGATTTGCATGGAGATCACTGGTGAAGCAATGGGGGCAGCGACACTTAATCTCTCTTGCCACTTGTCAATCTTCATGCAAGGATGATGGGCCTCATTCGACCGGGACTTGGTCGACCGAATGATGGGGGAATGTGGGCTGCTTTGGGCTGTTTTGGGCCTTAGGTATCCAGCCCACACTTGCTCCTAATAATCCACCTTAATCCCCACTTATATATACATAATTACAAATACTCACATGGCCATATAATATTGTAACATTAATTGATGGTAATCCGAATTATAGAGTACACGACCAAGAATAGAAAATTTCTTATCAATTTATCCTTTAGTACAATCCTTGATCACACATGGACATAGGATACATTTTCAGCAAAACAATTGTCCATTAAATGCTCGGCCTTGTTTAATTGTAATCCATTGGTCTAATAGCTATAATATAGTCCGATGGCGCTTCCATCACCTATTCATGGGTCGTAATGAATCTAGAGATTGCTATGAAATTTTAGGATGCCACAATTCTCCCCTCCTTAGAGAATTTCGTCCTCGAAATTAGACATTACCTATGTCTCTTTAAACAAGTGAGGGTACCTTTCCCTCATCTTATTTTCACTTTCCCATGTGGCTTCCTCTGCATCATGATGTCGCCATAACATCTTAACCAATGGAATTTTCTTGATCCTGAGAATTTGCTCTTTTCGATCCAGTACTTGCATAGGCTCCTCAATGTATCTCACTTCCTCATCCACTTTGATGGCTTCATGATCGAGTATGTGACCAGGATTCGGCTGATACTTTCTCAGCATCGATATGTGGAATACATCATGTAAATTTCCCAATTTAGGAGGCAGCGCCAAACGATAAGCTACATCTCCTATCCTTTCGAGTATCTCAAAAGGTCTAACAAATCTAGGGCTCAACTTACCCTTCATTCCAAATCAAGATATTCCTATCATAGGGGATACTTTAAGGAATACATGATCCCCCACATTAAACTCTAAAGGTCTTCTACGCTTATCTGCATAGTCTTTCTGCCTACTCTAGGCTATTTTAAGTCTTTTCTTGATAATTTCAACTGTCTCGGTAGTAATTTGTACCAATTCAGGTCTTGTCAATCTCCTTTCACCTACTTCATTCCAACAAATAGGAGTCATGCGCATTCTTCCATATAGTGCTTCATACGGAGCCATGCCTATACTTTTCTAAAAACTATTGTTATAGGCGAACTCTATCAAGTGCAATTTCTCATCCCAACTTCCCTTAAAATCAATAACGCAAGCTCTTAACATGTCCTCTAATGTCTGGATCACTCTTTCTGTTTGTCCGTCCATTTGAGGATGAAAAGCAATACTAAATTGAAGCTTTGTCCCTAAGGCATTTTGGAGACTTCGCCAAAAATTTGAAGTAAACCTAGAGTCTCGATTAGATGTGATCGTTACAGGAATACCATGTAAGCGTATTACCTAGCTTGCATATATCTCAACAAGTTTATCCATCGGATAGTCTACGTGGACCGCTAGGAAATGGGCGGACTTAGTCAAGCGATCTACTATTACCCAAATAAAGTCATGACCATTTGATGTCCTTGGCAGTCCTTGCACAAAGTCCATCGTTACATGCTCCCATTTCCATTCTGGTACGTCCAATGGTTTCAATAGTCCTGCGGGTTTGCGGTGTTCCGCTTTCATTTGTTGGCATGTTAAACATTGAGAAACATGTTTAGCTATATCCTTCTTCATGCCATTCCACCAAAATTGCTGGCGTAAGTTTCTATACATTTTTGTACTCCCCGATGAATACTATAATTACTCCTATGTGCTTCTGATAAAATTTCCCTTCTCACTTCTTCATTGTCAGGAACACAGAGTCGTCCTTGGCATCTTACTACTCCATCCTTAGAGACTCGAAACTCTGGTCTTTTCCCTAAAGACACAACGTTTCGTATTTCCACAATCTCTGGATCAGATTTCTATGGAATCTTAACTTTCTGAATAATTTTAGGCTCAATCCTTAATGCAATGAGCATACCAGTAAGGTGGTCTATTTCCAACTTGAAGTCTGACTCCACAATTGACTTTAATAGATTCCACTATGTTATTCTTAGACTAGCCATGTCCATAGCCGACTTTTGACTAAGGGCATCTGCCACTTTATTTGCCTTCCTTGGATGGTATTGTATTTCACAGTCATAATCTTTTAGTAATTCCATCCACCTTCTCTATCTCATGTTCAACTCTTTTTGCGAAAACAAATACTTCAAGCTCTTATGATCTGTATAGATTTCAAACTTCTCTCCATATAGATAATGTCTCTATATTTTTAAAGCAAATACTATAGCTGCCAATTCCAAATCATGGGTTGGCTAATTTAACTCATGATGTTTCAATTGCCTCGATGCATAGGCTATGACCTTGCCATGTTGCATCAAAACACATCCCAGTCTTTTATGAGAAGCATCACTATACACCGTGAATCCATCAGATCCAAATGGTACAGTTAGAATTGGAGCTGTAGTCAACTTCCTTTTAAGTTCCTGAAAACTTCTTTCACATTCTCCACTCCATTCAAACCTCACATTCTTTTGGGTCAATTTCGTTAAAGGGCCTGCCAGGTGCAAAAATCCTTCTATAAACCTCCTATAATAGCCAGCCAGTCCCAAGAAACTCCATATTTCGGTTGGTGTCGTTAATCTCGGCCAATTCACTACCATCTCAACTTTTGCAAGGTTTACTGCCATTCCATTTCCTGACACCACGTGCCCTAAAAATATTATCTCGTCTAGCCAAAATTCACACTTACTGAATTTGGCGCATAACTTATGATCTCTTAGTGTTTGCAATGCTATCCTTAGTGTCGTTTATGTTCTTCAGGTCCTTTAGAATATATTAGGATATCGTTAATGAAGACAATTACAAACTGATTCAGATAAGGCTTAAATATCCTGTTCATTAAATCAATGAATGCGGCTGGTGCATTTGTTAATCCAAAAGGCATAACTAGGAACTCATAATGTTCATAATGAGTCCTAAATGCAGTCTTAGGAATGTCTTCTTTCTTTATCCTTAACTGATGGTATTCTTACCTTAAGTCAATTTTAGAAAAGACTGAACTTCCTTGCAATTGATCAAATAAATAATCAATTCTAGGCAAGGGATACTTATTCTTTACAGTCACTTGGTTCAGTTGTTTATAGTCAATACATAAACGCATCAACCCGTCCTTTTTTTCCACAAATAGAACTGGTGCACCCCAAGGTGAAGCATTTGGCATAATAAATCCCTTATCAAGCAACTCTTGTAATTGCACCTTCAACTCCTTCAACTCCACCAAGGCCATTCTTTACGGGGCTTTCGATATTGGTCCTATTCCAGGCATTAGTTCAATTTCAAACTCAATCTCTCCTTTTGGTGGTAATCCAGGCAACTCCTCAGGAAACACATCTTGAAATTCCCTGACTATTCGAATCTCATCGATTTTAGTCTCTTTCTTAGTAAGATCTCAGCAAGTTCACGCCCTAAACCCCGATTATGAAGGAAATATGCCTAGAGGCAATCTAATCACATATCACATAAGACTCACCTCGCCTCAGATCCTTCCTGCACATCAGCACAGTTCATATAACAGATGCATATAATAAATGCACACATCAACTAGAACGCCTCAATCACATCTTAATCAATCACATGGGTCCCAATTATAAGGCGAAATCATTATGACACGTCACATTCCATGCCACACATTTTTTTTATCCCATAATCAGGCACGTCAATCTCAATCAATCATGTGTCCCAATTGATTACGACCCAACGGCCACGGTCGACTCAACAGTCAGCGGTCTTTCGGCGTAGCTGGGTTTCGTCTCGCACCATCGAGCACGACAACGTCTACATCTAGACGGCATTCCATATAGGAGCATTGGTCCAGCCTCCACTGTGACCGACATCCGTTGACTTGGGGCATTCCCGAAGGAGTATCGTCTGGCGCCAAGGCTCGTGATGAGTTCTCATATCATTCATGCACACATCCAATCTCGACCAAGACATCATGCCTTGCACTCCAATGTCCCAATTAAATAATGTACTTGGCCCATTTTCTTCATATTAAAAACACATGGTAAAATAATCGTGTGTGGGTATACGGTTAGTTTGAGTCATAAAAATTAATATTCTTCTTTTTAAAATCCCACTATTTGATATAGTACTTAAAAATATTTTTAGTGTCAAAAACCCGACACTTGGTATTTTGTGATTAAATACCAAAACTTCACGATTTTGAAATAATAACCCAAAATTCACAATCATAACTCAATTGCACAATTCATCATTCGATTGCATAAACTAATCACACCATGACAATCGGCACGAAATTTTGGCTACCGGCTATCTTGCTATAATTTTCGAAAAATATTAAATAATTAAATAAATTACAAAATTCATTAAACAAATGCAATTTAATTACAAAAATGCATAATTAAGCTTTAAACCCTAATTTATCCACCTAAACGGGCCTAGAAAAATAATGCACCATACTAATTAAACACTACAATGTAATTAACCCTTGTCTAATTTAATCTAACCACCTAACAATTCTAATTAACCAACTAAATCACTAATTAAAATAAACTAATCACCTAAACCATACTTAAGCTAATCTAATTACCTACTAAGCATAATTAACCTCCTAATTAAGGTTTAGCCAGTAAACTCACCGGATTAGTGAGCCGGTGAGTTCACGGCGACAGCGATGCCAAGGCGGGCGAGACACAAGCCTACAGTGACACCTAACGGGGTCCATAAGAGCTCAAAAAAGGCCTACGAAGGCTCAGCTCGAAGCTGAAGCTTCAGTCACCCCGCTTGGCTGTGAAACGGGCTGGTCGACGCTCGATTGGTGTGGAAAGGGGCATGGCGGGTGGCTAGGCGGTGACAACAAGTCTAGGCAGGGTCGGGGACTACTGGATAGCGATGGAGGAGCTGGACAGCAGCCAGGGTGCAAACGACGTGCATGGGATAGCGAGTAGGAGGCAGACGTGCGAGCAGGGAGGAGCAACGGGGCTGGCAAGCTTGGGTGACGGTCGGACGGTGTGCGGTGGCTATAGGGGGCTTGGCTGGTCTTCTCTGCTGGTCTTGAGCTCTCAAACATAGCAACAATGGTGAAAGGAAGCTGAGGAAGAAGATGAAGATGGTTGCAGCTGGAGGGGGGCCTAAATGCCTCATAAGTCTTCTAAAATATCCCAAAACACTCATTGGATGACTGCCAAAGTCCATGGCCTCATCCTCAGCCATTTTCCACACCAAAGCTTCTCTAAGAAGCCACCCAAGGTGGTCCAAATGTTGCACCCCCCATAGATACGAATTTGAACATTTCCCCTCAAAAACAATCCAATTGAAGGGCCACAATGCCAAGGTAAGTGCCCACACTCAATTCCTTAATTTTCCTCATCGATTGAACCAACTTGAATGCCAAAAATCCACATAAAAACAGTCCTCTTAATTTTCCGGTCCAAAAACTCCCAAACTTGAATTTTAGCCAAAAACTCGGGTTTGATGAAAAATCTTCGGAGGATGATTCTACGTTCCTAAAATAAATCGTGACATGAAAAAACTTTCAATTTTTGAAATCGAGTTTAATTTCTAAAATTGGGTTCAATTTCATGGTTAATTTCAACTGGACACGATTTTAGCGTGACCTAACCTAGCGGGTAGCTTTTAGGAATTTTTAGCACATTTGACCTGTGATTGATTATTTTGAGCCACATTGTACATCTTCGACTCATAGGCGATTCTCGGTTGTCATGAAAATCTCGAGGTTTCAAATACGGGCACATGGTACATAAATGACAGAAAAATTGGTTTAGTGCCGTTCGACGAGAATTTTGCAATTAGATGAAATCACCCACACTTTAATCACATGCCTCTATCTAACCGACCTATCTCCGATCTCTGATCAATTTTGATGGTGCCGTATTGACCCTTGCAGATTAGCATGGTCGAGCAGTCGATTTCTGGTCGAACTCTCAAGTTTGTCACGTTTAGATTCCTTAACAGCTTCACCAAATAGATTAGTTATCTCATGAGTGATTAGCTCAAAGAAAAAGACTATAGGCTCGTCGATGAAAAGTCCAACTCATTCAATCGAAAACAGAATAAAAAATCAGGCTGTCACACTTGAGACTTTGAATAGACATATATTTCATCTAGATAGCATGTATCATATATACAGTGCCTCATTTGAGGACCCTTGTATAGTGGTGCACTATGAACCTGCCAATAAGTGAAGGAATTTTGCGAGATTGTCAATGGGCGAGCTTTATGCTTTGAAATTATATGCAATTTTTTTTTCTAGTTTATTGTGCTACTGTCACTTTAAAACTGTCCATCTTGTATAAGGCAATCTATTCCTAAGATGTATTTTTGAAAATTGGTCATATGTGTCAGGCCATTTAAGGCCTTACGCAATTCATGTAATGCCGTTGCCTTTAGTTATGAAAGGCGATGAAGAGCATTAATAAAATGGCAGTGAACTTCCGGAAAATCCTCATTTTCTCCTACCATGCTCTTGGAAAGATCGTCGTTCTTAAGGCATATTGTTATTTGAAGAATAGGAATAAATCTTTGCTCATGTGATATCCTGATTTTTGGTGAAGCAAGTAATCTCTACGTTTACAAGTCAAGGTGATCTCGTGGATCAAAAAGCTAAGCTAATATCAAGACTTTCAATTCTCAAGGTGACCATCTTTATGTGATTTAGCGTACTAAAAGTCAGTCCTATTTTGACGGCTGAGGGAAGTGCCAATATATTGTGGTGGCATATTGATCTTAAATCTTCTTCTTCTTGGTACTTTATCCACCGGGGATGCGTAACGGAACTGCTCAAACTAGATTGGACCGGTCAGTTTTAAGTGGCTTCCAAAGACGCTGGTCCAATTCCTGGTTCCATTAAATTGAAACCAGTGACGAGTAATCCGATTTCCGATTTCAGGGTGGAAATCGGACCAATATTGAAAGTCCTCATTTAGCTCAAAGCCCAAATGAGCCCAACAAGAATAATAACCTACTTGGAAGAGAAATAAAGTGAGCTTGGGGAGAGTAAATGGTTAGAACAAAAGGAAAGCCCATGCCACTGAAAAGGAAAACTCTCTCTCCCCGACCACCCCCACCCCCTTCACATCTGCAATTGTAAAGAAAAAAAGAGTGCGTTAGCGAAGCAAATTGAAGGGAATCAACGCACGTGGAGATAACGCCATAACAGAATCCACTCTCTCTCTAGTTTTTCTCTCCCCATATATAAGCATCTGTTTCCTTTAGTTGGATGAGGAATTTCGGAGAGCATATACATTTTACACCCCAAAAAAAAAAAAAAATCCTCTCTCTCCGTTGGTTTCACTAGACCACCCAGGAACTAAATTGGATCAGCTTCAAGACTAGGTGGTCCGATTCTCGATTCCAAAAACTAGAAACCGGTCCTCCAAGTTTGATTCATGGTTCCTGAGTGAGATAGGACCAGACCTGGAACTGATCATTCCTATTATCTCCCATCAACTCCTGTCATTATCCACACTATTTCTTGCTTTTCTTGAATTTAAAGTTATATATTATTTTGAGAAATTGAACATAGCATATAGCATGAAACTTTGATATATTCCAAAAGATGAATTTGTCATACCTCCAATCAAATTTAATCTATGTTCAAACACAAACACACAATAATAGTATTGAAGCATTAACTATAATGTAGGCGAAATTCGACAGTCACTTTATAGAGTGGATGTTGTTGGTAGCCACAAGATATCCTTAAATTTGATGGTCACTTAGTAAATTGACTTTACTGTGTGGTCATTATGGAATGTGCAATAAATGCGACGAACACCACATTGTTACCATACTGGATTCCTGATTTAAACAAAATAACAGCTGAAAATGTTAAAAGTGAAAAATCGATCACTATTGCTATTGATTTTAACTCTCTAAGGAAAAGCAACTTTGCGGGGCCAACTGATGTCTCCCCGATTTGAAGGCCTATGAGCTTTAATGATTGACCGATCCCGAATCCGAAGTTCGCTTTTATTAGGCACGCAATTCACATTGTGATGTTACAATCAATTGTAAAAAAATTTCAAGCTGATTTGAAACTTGAAAAGAGACTTATACTAAGGATTCAATTTGGTCGTGTGTAACGAAGCTAACTTAACTCGATGAAATAAAGACAATAGTAAAAGTAGGATTCTAGATAAAGAAGATAGTTTGATTAATTTTGGTTCCTCAACTTTCTTGGTAGATATAGCAAAATAGTTCAAGTTTCTTCGCCGAATATAATATGGTAAAAATGGAACTTTCATCATAGAACTATACCCTACAACTCTTATCGGAGAATTAAAGTAGGAATCTATCGACAAAGGGACTTTATAAAAGCCGTCTCCATGTTTGTCAAATTCCAAACAGTCTCGTTTAAAATTCCATGGAAAGGACGTCAATTTTGGTGCGCCTCTGGAAGGTAGACCCCATAGCATGTCCTTTTACTGAAGACGCTTTTATGAGAATTTCACTGACGATGGTGACTGAGGTAAAAACATGAATTTGCATGATGAACCTATTTTTTTTATTTTAATTATTCTGTGATTAAATTGTAATTTCAAGCTTCCATTCAACATGATTCCTCACAAACTTATGTTATTTTCAAGTTTTAATTCATGTGGTCTGTGAAATTCTAAACATATATGAGAAATCGATTCATGTAAAGTGTCCTACCTTAGTCTATAATATGGTTTGTAAACAATTTTTTTTTTTTTGTTGGACAAGGAACATCACTGAATATATCTTTGTTTTAACCTGAATAAACAAAAACAAAGTTGCTTTTCCTTAGAGAGTTAAAATCAATAGCAATAGTGATCGATTTTCACTTTTAACTTTTTCAGCTGTTATTTTGTTTAAATCAGGAATCCAGTATGGTAACAATGTGGTGTTGGTCTCATTTACTGTCTTTGATAAAGAAGACTTCTTCGTCTACTAGGAAAGATGATCTAAATCGTTTGTCTGACAAGAGAAAACAACTAAAAATACGAATTAATATGGAGTCATTGGGTGAATTTGGCATTATCAAACAAGATTTAATGGGAGAAGTCCTTCGCTTTTTGGGTACAATTCTGCTACAAATCGGACAGATAGACAACAATAATTGAAATGTGTTTGTCTTTTTTTATGATCATTTCAACTGTCAAAGGAATCCCTTACCTGAGGACTCTTTTTTGGGTTAGAAAAAAAGAAGAAGATTTTTTGACATGTACGATACTTCTTTTTTTTATTTATATTCTAGTTGTCATTGTGTTTATGCCTCGTGTTGTCTGAGGGATACGGAAATAGATACTACAGTTTTTAAATATTAATAACCATGTTTTCATCAAATAAATTAAACTTTTTGAATGGTTGGCACCAATTTTACAAAATCCTCCATGATATGAGAACACGACATGTTGAGTTCAAATCCTTTTAGATCTCTATTTGTCTTCTCTACTATATAATTCGAGGATTTATTCTTATACGGAATCCAATCTACTCATAAAGGGAGTGCTAAATTATTTAAATTTTAAAAATCGCGACTTTTACTAATAATGTAAATTTTTAGAAATACGCGTATCTATTTTACATATAAAGCGCAACTTAACATCGTAGCTCATATTTGTTGAATAAATAATATTAAAGGTTAATTAGGCATATTACATGATGTTCTTAAACATAAAAGAATATAAGAGTACAATAAAATTTTAGCAAATATAAAGACCCTAATTGCATAAAGTTTATAGAGGAAAAAATTATTTTCTTTCCAGCACACAATTTCTATATTTTTCAATAAATATGACTAAAATGCATAATTACTAATGACTGTTATGAGTAAATGCATAGAGACGTTAAAGTTTGGGGCCCGTTGATATTCCACTATTATGGCATGAATGTCTACATAACATATTAACACGGCAAAATTAAGTAAGAAAAAAGATTAATCACTAACAATGATGCAACCAAATTAAACTTTGCAAAGTTGAGAAACAAATTATTCACTATAATGAATATTTGAATATTCTTATACTGAAAATAATTAAAAGAAATTGTAGATATGCCTTCTTGATGAAAAATATTATTGAAGATTTCTTTACCCGTACAAACTGAAGAAATCAATTGCTTTAAAAGGTTTTTAGGACGTGATAGAGCATATGATTTTGTGACAAGAGTACTCTAGTCTCCGGCTCAGAGTAGCTTGTGTTCTTCTGATGAGTACCAAAAAAACTGATTCTAGAGCATTTGGAAAATTTCACCTGCACCGCACCGCACCAGATTCGTCCCCCGAGGAATCAATCATGGAATCGTCTCACGCAAGTGGCTGGGGACCGGCTTACGTTGACTCTACAACTTGAACTTACCGTCGGACTTCTTTTGATCTACCAATATCTACACTTACTCGACCAAAGAAAAAGGCAAAAACGAAGAAACCCATCTTACTTCTCCTTATAATGCCCCGAACCCATCGAGTTAATTCATCAAAAAAAGAACAGATTTGAAGAGAGTTGAAGGAAGAATCATGGTTATCCATAAGCTTCTCTTGAAGGTTGTGGTGCTTGGGGCTTTATTGGGTTCTTACTACAATCGCATATCAGAAGCTGCTGATTTGATTACGAAGCCCGGATGCCGAAGTGCTTGCGGAGCCCTCTCGATTCCATATCCCTTTGGATTAAGGGACAGCTGTTCCAACTGCCGCATCGATCACCCATCTTTTACTATCGATTGTGACAACTCTACTGACCCTCCCATACCTTACATGCATAAAAGTAGTAACATTGAAATACTCGACATTTCTGTCGAGGACCATGAGATGCGAGTAAATGTTTCATCCAGTCGAAAATGCTATAACTCTTCTGGGCACGATGAGTCTTCGAGCAAATATCCGGTGCGCTTCCGAACTAATTTCCCCATATCCAGCACCAAGAACAAGTTCATCGCTATTGGTTGCGACACGTTGGCCTCATTTCGAGATCTTGACGAGAATTTCCATTTCGGGTGTACGTCTTTGTGCAGCAACGTTTCAGATGTCAGCAACGGGTCATGTTCCGGTGTCGGTTGTTGCGAGAGGAGCATCCCCATGGGTTCCTTCGGCTACGAGATCTTTATGAGCAGTTTTTCCCACCATAGCTACGTCTTGGATTTCAATCCTTGCAGCTATGGCTTCGTCGCCGAAGTTGGCTTCTACAACTTCTCAGTTAGCGATCTTAAGCAGCTTAAATTTAACCAATCCACTCTAGTTCTCGACTGGGCAATAGGGAATCAAACATGTGAGGACGCCAAGAAGAACAACGTGAGCTACATGTGCACCAACAACACCATTTGCATCGATGCTGAAAATGGATCCGGGTACAAGTGCGGTTGTAAAGTAGGTTACCGAGGCAATCCTTACCTTGCGAATGGTTGTCAAGGTACGTTGATTGATGGATTTATGAGATGGGCTTAAGGCCCGTCCGCCCATGCTGGGCCCAAAAAGCCCGGCCCACGGGAATAGGGCCCGTGGATGGGGGAAGGTATAAAAGGGAGGAGAGAGAGGGAGATGATACTGGTTGGAAATAAACGTACGTACGCTTTTTCTCCGCATTCTCTCTCTCTCTTCAAAAGACAAAAAGAAGAACAGTAAGGCTCCGGCAATTCTTCTTCCCTTCAAGGCCTCCTCGGATCGAGCAGTCTGATTTCTCTTCCTCCATTGGCGTCGGTGCTTAATCTGTGGCTAACAAGGTACGCTCGAATCCGTGGTGTGCTTTACGATCGGTGATACGTGTTTTCCCGGGCTTCGTCTTCCGCATTGATTTAGGGGTTCGATTTAGTGTCGAATCCGGTTTTGGGATCGAGTCATTCCCAACATTGGTATCGAGCCCGCTTTCATGTTTTCCCAATCTTGTTTCGTGCTTTACGATTGATTTTTCACAAAGTTCTTCGGCCGTACGGATCGGGCGAGAAATCCCGACACCCGAGCACTTTGTACGTCTTTTTCAGAGTTTGCGTAAGTCGCAATCAAATTCTGATGGCATAGGAAGAAAGGCGACGTCGAGACAAGTCCGGGGACAGGTTGTACGCCGCCGGGCGACGCCTCACGCGCCCACACGCGCGGCCGGAAGGCGCTGCGCGTGGGCGCGACGCGCCGGTCGGCGAACCGGAGCGTGCACACCGCCGGCCGGTGAGCCGGCACGCGCCGGTCCGCGGACCGACGCGTGCTGACGTCACCCAACGGTCAATAACTGCTAGGGTGACGTCATCGATGACGTCAGCACGGCGACGATTCGCCGGGCGTTCACCGACCGGCGACCCGACCCGCGCGCGACACGTGCCGGATGACGTTTGCGTGATGTCAGCCCGCGCATGCACGCGGCACGTGCCGTCGGTTTGCCCGAGCCGGGCCCGCCGGCCCGACCGGTTCGACCCGGTCCGACCGGCCCGACCGTTGACCGTTGGCGACCGTTGACCGTTGACCGTTGGCCGAAAAAAAAAAAAAAAAAAAAGGAATATGTTTCTTTTTCAATTAAGTCTATATGGATTATAATGTGATCCCTTATTTGTTCTGCATTTGTTGCAAGAACAATGCCTCCCTTGAGGTTGCGCACACCTATTCGCGCAATTACCGATGAACAAAAAGATAGGCTGTCTAAGTTGATAGCTGAGCTGACTGATCATCGATGGAAGAGAGGTGACTTAATTGATCATGTCCTTGAAGTCAACGGGAAAGTTCAACAGGTCATATGGAATGGTCGTCCTATGTCACAGTCAGAGATGGTGCGATTTTTCATAAACACTCTTCCACCTGAATGGCAAGATGTGTTGAATCGCATATGGGATGTCAACGTAGCTGCTTCCTATAAGAAAATTGTGATGAATTTTGTAAATGAATATTATTGTATTGTTTCAAGGGAAAAGATCAAGAAATTGAACAAAATAGGATCTTTCCCAGTTCGTGTGCTGACTTGGTGTTAGTTGTATTGGCTGATATATGTTAAGTGTGATTTGTGGACATATTATGTAATGATTACTACCTAATTGTGTTAATTGAAAGCATTATTGTTTTTATTGGATGTTCTATTATATATTGCTTTCTGTTATTGCTTTGGTTCTTTGTGGGTAATTAGTGTGGGTAGTTTTAGAAGTTTTTGTAGCTTCATAGAATTGATTTTGCATAAGACAATTATATTGATGATAGTTTTAAGTTAGGATTTTGGAGGATGATTGGAAACATAGTGACATTTTGATTCTGAAACCTTACTTGAAATTATTCATTAATATGATGGGTCTATGTAAATAAGGATGCATAAATGCTAGGCATTAATAATTCGTGCATATTTGTCTGATTTGTTCAGATCAATGGCTTCAGCCACAAAGAGCATAGTTGCCGAGCTGAACAAAGGTGAAAAGCTCAATGGAGACAACTATGAAATTTGGCAAATGAAAATCCAGTATGTCTTTGGAAGAGCAAGAAACACTTGAGGCTCTTGTCATGACCATGGTAGAACCTGAAGAGGGAACCACTGCACAGCACAAAAGAGACAAAGAAGCTTTTTCTGCGTGGAAAAGAATGAACTCTCTAGCTCGCATCACGTTGCTGAGCAGCATGGAAAATGACGTCATGCGAGAGTTTCGGCGTTTTGACAATGCTAAGGAAATGTGGGAGGCATTGGCAGCTAGATTTGGTCATACTTCGGTGACTAGGCGAGGCAGCTCACTATCGGGTTTGACTCTTATAAGAAGCCTCATGGTCAGACCATGAAGCAACATCTTAGAAAGATGTCAAACATGATAACTGAGCTGAGAGATGCTGGCCATGTCCTCACAGATGAGCAGCAAGTGCAAGCAGTGATTCGTTCCTTGCCTCAGAGTTGGGAGCATATGAAGGTGCACCTGACTCATAATGAAAATATCAAAACCTTTGAGGATGCAATGCGTCATCTTGAGCTGGAAGAGGACCGCTTGTTGGTGGCTAAGCCGGATGCTGAACTTTATCATGCTAGTTCTAGCTCAAATGGAGCTTCGAGCTCCAAGCGCAATCGCCCTAACTGGTTTGATAAGGGAAAAGGCAAGGAAGAAGCAGGTCCTTCAGGGAAGAAACCCAAGTTTAACCAACATGAAAGAGGGAAGCGTCCCCACATGAAAAAGCTTGCAAGGGTGAAATGCTACAACTGTGACAAGAATGGTCACTATGCTCGCGACTGTCGTGAGCCAAAGAAGGTATGCACCCCTTGTACTTTTCAGAACTTCACTTTTGTGTCGAGTTCTGTATTCTTAACTGAGTCTAATCCTTTGTGGACTGTGGATTCAGGAGCGACGGACCATGTAGCGAAGGATAGAGGATCCTTCGTGGAATTCCGACGAGTACCAACGGAACTAAGTGGATCTATGTGGGAAACAACTCCGAGCTGAAGTGAAAGGAATTGGCACATGCCAACCGAATATGCGTGGTGGACGCACTTTGTTCCTTCATGATGTGCTGTATGCTCCGGAGATTCGTCGGAATTTAGTGTCTATATTAGTGTTGGTTAAATTAGGTTTTAATATGAACTTCTGTAATAGAGGTGTGAATTTGTTTTTGGATACAAATTACTATGGTTGTGGTTATTTTCTGGATGGTTTTATTGTATTAGATATTGATTATGTTAATACTAATGTTTGTTATTCCCTTCTCACGTCTTCTAATAAATATGATAATGATGTGAATGTGTGGCATGCTAGACTTGGTCACATTGGCCAACAGCGTATGAATAGACTAGCCAAAGAGGGCTTGTTGGGCAATATTGAAAAAGTCGATTTGTCCATATGTAAGCATTGCCTAGAAGGGAAAACGACAAGAAAACCATTTGGAAAAGGAAAAAGAGCTGAATTTCCTCTGCATTTAATCCATTATGATGTCTGTGGTCCAATGAATGTGAAAGGAAGGCATGGGGCTGTTTATTTCATCACTTTTATTGATGATTATACTCGATTCGGATATGTCTATTTGATTTCTCACAAATCTGAAGCAATAAGTTGTTTTAAAAGGTTTATGAACCTGGTAGAGAATCAATTAGACAAGAAAATAAAAGCATTGAGATCCGATCGAGGTCGAGAATATTTATCGATGAGTTCAGAAAATTATGTGATGAAAAAGGAATAGAAAGACAGTTGTCTATTCCATATACTCCTCAACAAAATGGTGTTGCGGAGAGAAGAAACAGAACCCTACTAGAAATGGTTAGGTCCATGATGGCGCATGCTAACTTACCTATTACTTTTTGGAGTGATGCGTTGTTAAGCTGCGCCTATATACTGAACCGTGTGCCTTCCAAATCAGTTACTTCCACTCCATATGAGTTATGGACGGGTAGAAAACCGGACTTAAGTTTTCTTAAGCCATGGGGTTGTGCTGCCTATACACATGAGTCCTCTCACAAGTTTGGGAAACTGGGTCCCAGAGGAAAGAAGAGTATTTTTATAAGGTACTCGAACACTCGAAAGGATATGTGTTCATAGGTGAGCGGGGAAAGTGGGAGTATAACTGAGTTTGAATCACGAGATGTCACATTCCTAGAGGATGAATTTCCTAAGAAGGGCGAAATAGGGGAAGATTATTCCCTATTTGAAACCTTGGATCAAGATAATGACCTTAGTGGACTTCATCCAAGTGGGAGCATAATGGGGAATGATGTGCAAAGTGTGCAATCTCCCATACGGCGAACAAGTCGCTAAAGTATTCCTCGTCGACGTTTTGACATTGAAGGGGAGACTTTTATGGTTGCTCCACAAGATGAGGATGAGCCAAGAAATATCAATGAGGCTCTGAATTGCCCTAGTAAGGAAAAGTGGATTCATGCAATGGAAGAGGAAATGGAGTCAATGAAATCAAACCAAGTCTGGGAACTGGTTGATCTGCCAAAAGGACGCAGAGCTATTGGGAACAAATGTGTTCTCAAAATAAAGCAAAAGGCTGATGGCTCGATTGAAAGGCATAAGGCTCGCCTTGTGGCGAAGGGGTATAATCAACAGGAAGGAATTGATTATGAAGATACGTTTTCTCTGTAGTGAGATTTACCTCGATTCGCATTATTCGGCAATAGTGGCTAGTACGGATCTTGAGTTACATCAAATGAATGTAAAGACTGCTTTCCTCAATGGAGAATTAGAGGAAGAAATATATATGGAACAACCTGCTGGTTTCATAGTGAAAGGCCAAGAAGAAAAGTATGTCGACTTTTGAGGTCGATATATGGTCTTAAGCGAGTCATCAAGACAATGGTATATACGTTTTCATAATGCCATAATGGCATATGATTTTACAATGATTGATGAGGGTCATTGTGTATATATCAAAAGATCCAAGGATCAATTTGTGATCATATCATTATATGTTGATGATATACTAATTGCCGGAAGCAATATGGAGTTTGTTAAGACCGTCAAGAGTTGGTTGTCTTCCAACTTTGAGATGAAGGATATGGGTGAGGCTGCATACATTCTTGGAGTTAAGATTTCAAGAGATCGCTCGAAGAGATCGTTGTCTCTTTCGCAGGAAACTTATATAAACAAAGTTCTTGAACGATTTCGTATGCAAGATTGTAAACCCATAGACACTCCTATTGCAAAAGGTGAAGGATTGAGCCATAGACTGTGTCCAAGGACTCCACAAGAGAAGGAACAAATGAAACATGTTCCTTATGCAAGTGCTGTTAGAAGCTTTATGTACGTTATGATGTGTACAAGACCTGACATATGTTTTATCAGTTGGAATGGTGACCAGATACCAATCCAATCCAGGTCAAGCACATTGGAAAGCCGTTAAGAGAATACTAAGGTATCTAAAGGGAATTGCTGATAATATGCTGAGTTATTAAGAAAAGGATCTGCGACTCTAAGGCTATTCTTATGCTGATTGGGGAGGAGATTTAAATGAAAAGAAAATCTACCTCTGGGTTTGTTTTCTTACCGAATAATGGCACCATATGTTGGAGCAGTAAGAAACAAAAGTGTATAGCCTTGTCCACGATAGAAGTTAAGTTCGTGGCATTATCAGTAGCAGTATAAGAAGGTGTTTGGCTTACGAGATTTTTTGGATCATTTAGGTGTTATTGGAAGTGCTGCAGATTCATTGTTAGTTAACTGTGATAGCTAAGCAGTAAAAGCGTACACTAAAGATCCAAAATATCATGGCAAGACTGAACACATAGATACCAAGTATAATTTTGTAAAGGATATGATTGCACGAAAGGATGTGAACTTAAAGTACATACTACGCATAGAATGGTAGCAGATCCTATGACAAAGCCAATACCTAGAGATGTGTTTTGTGGCCATATGAAATCTCTAGGATTGCGTAGAGATTGATGTACTGAATATTGTAATTTCCCTAAATGTTCACAATTTGATGAATTTGTGTTTTCATCATTAATGCCTATGAATCTTTGTATGATCTTTATGCATCTTAATGCTCAGTGCATTATTTTAAGTTGAGAAGTATGTCGGACAGATAAAAGATTAGCCCACTCACACGGGTAATCTCCTCTGTTTACTGTGTGATAAATAGAGATGAGACTGATTTTAAGCTTATTATCTAGGTGATAATTGAGAGCTCAAGCTTAAAATACGTATGTCGCCTTAACTAAGTGTTAAGATGAGGACATAATACTTACGATGTCCGAAAGTAAAATACCCCACATATTTTACTTTATCTATCTATGATGCCAGATGTGAGTTCTGATGAATTTTGTGATTGAGTAGATATGTGAACTCAAGTTAGACATTGGGTATGTCTGAACTATCATCTGTACAGTATTGAAAGTGTAGACATACGCTCCATGGGGAAGGAGTTAATACCGTAATACGTATTTCATACTACGTATGCATGAGACGACTAATAAGAGTGGCAAAAGTTTGATCTCAATTTTTATGTCGTGTGAGACTCTTGAGGAATAGAGTTCCTTAGTTTTAGTCCCCTCATGACTCTTACTTATTCTCAAGATTTCTATTTAGTGTTTGCTATCTTAGGGTGTTGCCAATGGTCATGAGATGATTCGATCTAATGGGGCATTTCTAGAAAAGCAAGCTGGACTGAAATTGAGAGTTTGAAGGAAAGAGGAAGATCGAATTTGGAGAATCACATTGTAGTTTTATATTCACCGGTTAACCAATTATGACTGTCTTTATGATAATCATAATTGTGAATACAATATATATATATCATTGTTTAAAAGAGATCAAGAGAGATATAAATGTGATCGATCGATCTAGGGTATTGCATACTAAATCTACTCAGGATGGGATGCCCATTATGAGCTGCTATATATTCCTAACAGATGTATAGCAACGAGCTCTCAAAGTATGCTGGTCGCACGGATTATTCACCGGTATGAATGTTGAAGAGAGAAAAAGAGGATTCTGTTTGGCCCACCATGTTAAGTGTGAGTCTATGATGGATTTTTCTCTGATAGGGATGAGTAGGGCCTGTTCGCCCATGTTGGTTTTGGACCACCATGTGCGAGTGAGAGATGATGGATTTATGAGATGGGCTTAAGGCCCGTCCACCCATGCTGGGCCCAAAAAGCCCGGCCCACGGGAATAGGGCCCGTGGATGGGGGAAGGTATAAAAGGGAGGAGAGAGAGGGAGATGATACTGGTTGGAAATAAACGTACGTACGCTTTTTCTCCCGCGTTCTCTCTCTCTCTTCAAAAGACAAAAAGAAGAACAGTAAGGCTCCGGCAATTCTTCTTCCCTTCAAGGCCTCCTCGGATCGAACAGAGTCTGATTTCTCTTCCTCCATTGGCGTCGGTGCTTAATCTGTGGCTAACAAGGTACGCTCGAATCCGTGGTGTGCTTTACGATCGGTGATACGTGTTTTCCCGGGCTTCATCTTCCGCATTGATTTAGGGGTTCGATTTAGTGTCGAATCCGGTTTTTCGGGGATCAGTCATTCCCAACATTGATAAAATTAACTCTCTTTATCTTGCACTTCTTATCTAATGTGTGTGTTTAATTTGTGTAGATATTGATGAATGTGTGGACCTAGAGAAGACCCCATGTTTGGGAAAATGCCATAATGTTGAAGGGAGTTATACGTGCTCATGCCCAAAAGGTTATCATGATAATGGCAAGAAGGACGGTGGAAATGGACAGGGGTGCATTGCCAATCCATTACAATTGATGGAGATTTTGGTTGGTAAGTTCTTTCATTTTACTTGGAGTGCTTGACTCAAAAAACATACGTGTTATCTTATTGCTAAAATATAAATATTGATTAATAGTTGGTGTCAGAGAAAATTATCTATTCCCAATTTCGCCTTATTTTTCTTCCAGTATTTCCCTTGCTTGGGAAAATTCAAAATGGAACTTTCTATATCCTTTTCAGTAAAGTTTCAATGCGGAAGATAAGTGAGATAATATGCTGCGTTGAGCATATCACGGTGTTAGTAACTACATTACAATTGAACTTCCTTAAACTTCGAAAATGGATTAAGTTCCCTCATGTCAATGTCTGTACTCTTGAAGCATATTTTGACGTGGTGATCTACGGCTTTGTGTAAACGTAGAGACATTTTCCATTGATTGAGATAATGTCGTGAATATTAATATGAGTACTGTGCATGAAATCACTCAGTTTTACGACGTGTGTGACCTTCGATATTCAATCGGAGGAAGGTCACCTGTCTCAGGTGTTGGGAATAACGGATCCCCGAAAACTGGATTCGATACCAAATCGAACCCCTAAAACGAATGCGGAAGACAAGCCCGGGAAAATCACGTATTCTAAAGCACACCACGGATTCGAGCGTACCTTATTAGCCACAGATTAAACACCAATGCTAAAGATCGAGGAAGAAATTTTGATCCCGTTCGATCCGATGACGTTGATTGGCCTTGAAGGGAAGACGACGTCGCCTTGAGCGCTCGTTTTCTTTTTGGAGGGAGATAGGGAGAGAAAACATACGTTACGTTATGCCAAAGGGTGTGTTCCTCCCCTCTTTTTCTCCTTTTATACGTCCCTCCAACAGAAAGGAACATACCCCTTCATCCATGGGCCCTAATCTTGTGGGCCGGGCTTTTAGGCCCAACATGGGCGGACGGGCTTTAAGCCCATCACATAAAACCATCATCTCCCACTCGCACATGGTGGGCCGAACAGGATTCTCTTTACCTCTCTTCAGCATTCATACCGGTGAATAATCCGTGCGACTAGCATAATTTGAGAGCTCGTTGCCATACATCTGTTAGGAATATATAGCAGCTCATAATGGGCATCACATCTTGAGTAGATTTAGTATGCAGTTCCCTAGATCGAACGATCACATTTATATATCTCTTGATCTCTTTTAAACAATGATATATATATATATATATATATATATATATATATATTATATTCACAATTATGATTATCCCAAAGACAGTCATAATTGGTTAACCAGTGAATACAAAACTACAATGTGATTCTCCAAATTCGATCTTCCTCTTTCCTTCAAACTCTCAATTTCAGTTCAGCTTACTTTTCTAGAAATGTCCCATTAGATCGAATCAAACTCATGACCATTGGCAACATCCTAAGATAGCAAACACTAAATAGAAATCTTGAGAATAAGTAAGATTCATGAGGGCACTAAAAATTGAAGAACTCTTTTCCTCAAGAGTCTCACACAACATAAAAGTTGAGATCAAACTTTTGTCACTCTTATTGGTCGTCTCTCACATACGTAGTATGAAATACGCATTACGGTATTAACTCCTTTCCCATGGAGCGTATGTCTACACCTTCAATACTGTACATATGATAGTTTAGACATACCCAATGTCTAACTTGAGTTCACGTATCTACTCATTCACAAAATTCATCAGAACTCACATCTGGCATCATAGACAGATAAAGTAAAATATGTGGGGTATTTTACTTTCGGACATAGTAAGTATTATGTCCTCATCTTAACACTCAGTTAAGGCGACATATGTATTTTAAGCTTGAGCTCTCGATTATCACCTAGATAATAAGCTTAAAAACAGTCTCATCTCTATTTATCACACAGTAAATAGAGGCGATTACCCGTGTGAGTGGGCTAATCTTATATCTGTCCGACATACTTTCTCAACTTAAAGTAATCACTGAGCATTAAGATGTATAAAGATCAAACAAAGATTCATAGGCATTAATGATGAAAACACAAATTCATCAAATGTGAACACTTAGGGAAATTACAATATTCAGTACATCAGCCTCTACGTAATCCTAGAGATTTCATATGGCTACAAAACAAATCTCTAGGTATTGGCTTTGTCATAGGATCTGCTACCATTCTATGCGTAGTATGTACTCTAAGTTCACATCTTTTCGTGTAATCATATCCTTGACAAAAGTTATACTTGGTATCTACAGGTTTGGTCTTGCCATGATATTTTGGATCTTTGGTGTACGCTTTTGCTGCTTGGCTATTACAATTAACCAATAACAAATATGCAGTACTTCCAATAACACCTAAATGATCCAATAATCTCTTAAGCCAAACATTTTCTTACATTGCTGCTGATAATGCCACGAACTCAGTTTCCATCGTGGACAAGGCTATACACTTTTGTTTCTTACTGCTCCAACATATGGTGCTATTATTCGGTAAGAAAACAAACCCGGAGGTAGATTTCCTTTCATCTAAATCTCCTCCCCAATCAGCATCAGAATAGCCTTAGAGTTGCAGAACTTTTTTTTGATAACTCAGCGTATAATCAGCAGTCCCCTTTAGATACCTCAGTATTCTCTTAACGGCTTTCCAATGTGCTGGACTTGGATTGGATTGGTATCTACTCACCATTCCAATTGCAAAACATATGCCAGGCCTTGTACACATCATAGCGTACTTCAAGCTACCAACAGCACTAGCATAAGGAACATATTTCGTTTGTTCCTTCTCTTGTGGAGTCCTTGGACACAGTCTATGACTCAATCATTCACCTTTTGCAATAGGAGTGTTTATGGGTTTACAATCTTGCATACGAAATCGTTCAAGAACCTCATTTATATATGTTTATTGCGAAAGAGATAACGATCTCTTCGAATGATCTCTTGAAATCTTAACTCCAAGAATATATGTAGCCTTACCCATATCCTTCTTCTCAAAGTTGGAAGACAACCAACTCTTGACAGTATTAACAAGCTCCATATTGCTTCCGGCAATTAGTATATCATCAACATATAATGATATGATCACAAATTGATCATTGGATCTTTTGATATATACACAATGATCCTCATATATCATTGTAAAGTCATATGCCATTATGGCATTATGAAAACGTATATACCATTGTCTCGATGACTGCTTAAGGCCATATATCGACCTCAAAAGTCAACATACCTTTTATTCTTGGCCTTTCACTATGAAACCAGCAGGTTGTTTCATATATATTTCTTCCTCAAATTCTCCATTACGGAAAGCAGTCTTTACATCCATTTGATGTAATTCAAGATCCATACTAGCCACTATTGCCAGAATAATGCGAATCGAGGTAAATCTCACTACAGGAGAAAATGTTTCTTCATAATCAATTCATTCTTGTTGATTATACCTCTTCACCACAAGGCGAGCCTTATGCCTTTTTATCGAGCCATCAGCTTTTCGCTTTATTTTGAGAACCCACATGTTCCCAATAGCTCTGCGTCCTTTTGGAAGATCAACCAGTTCCCAAACATGGTTTAACTTCGTTGACTCCATTTTCTCTTCCATTGCATGAATCCATTTTTCCTTACTAGGGCAACTTAGAGCCTTATGAATATTTCTTGACTCATCCTCATCTTGTGGAGCAATCATAAAAGTTTCCCCTTCAATATCAAAAACGTCGACGGGGAATACTTTGGCGACTTGTTCGCCGTATGGGAGATTGTACACTTAGCATATCATTCCCCATTATGCTCCCACTTGGATTAGATAATGATGATGTCATCTCATCATGTGGTTGTACTTGAGAATGAGTTAAATTCAATTCATCACTTCTCATATTACTCCCACTTGGACGAACTCCACTAATATCAATATCTTGATCCAAGGTTTTAAATAGGGAGTGATCTTCCCATATTTCGCCCTTCTTAGGAAATTCATCTTCTAAGAATGTGACATCTCGTGATTCAAATTCAGTTATACTCCCACTTTCCTGCTCACCTATGAACACATACCCTTTCGAGTGTTCCGAGTATCTTATAAAAATACTCATCTTTCCTTTGGGACTCAATTTCCCAAACTTGTGAGAGAACTCATGAGTATAGGTAGCACAACCCAATGGCTTAAGAAAACTTAAGTTCAATTTTCTACTTGTCCATAACTCATATGGAGTGGAAGTTACTGATTTGGAAGGCACCCGGTTAAGTATATAGGCGGCAGTTAACAACGTATCACTCCAAAAAGTGATAGGTAAGTTAGCATGCGCCATCATGGACCTAACCATTTCCAGTAGGGTTCTGTTTCTTCTTTCCGCAATACCATTTTGTTGAGGAGTATATGGAATAGACAACTGTCTTTCTATTCCTTTTTCATCACATAATTTTTCTGAACTCATCAGATAAATATTCTCAACCTCGATCGGATCTCAATGCTTTTATTTTCTTGTCTAATTGATTTTCTACCAAGTTCATAAACCTTTTGAAACAACTTAATGTTTCATATTTATGAGAAATCAAATAGACATATCCGAATCGAGTATAATCATCTATTAAAGTGATGAAATAAATAGCCCCATGCCTTCCTCTCACATTCATTGAACCACATACGTTAGAATGGATTAAATGCAGAGGAAATTAAGCTCTTTTACCTTTTCCAAATGGTTTCCTTATTGTTTTCCCTACTAGGCAATGATCACATATGGGCACATCGACTTTTTCAATGTTGCCCAACAAGCCCTCTTAGGCTAGTCTATTCATATGTTGTTGGCCAATATGACCAAGTCTAGCATGCCACACATTCACATTATTATCATATTAAGTAGAAGACGTGAAACAAGGGAATAACAAATATTGACATCACTATAGTCAACATCTAGTACAACGAAACCATCCAGAAAGTGACCACTACCATAGTAGTTTGTATCCAAATACAAATCTACACAGCTATTACAGAAGTTCACACTAAAATCAAGTTTAACCAACATCAAAACAGACACTTAAATTTCGACGAATCTCCGGAGCATATAGAATATCATGTAGGAACAGGGTGCGTCCACCACGCATGTTCAATTGGCAGGTGCCAATTCCTTTAACTCTTAGCTCTGGAGTTATTTCCTACATAGATCCACTTAGTTCCAGTTGGTATCGTCGGAATTCCACGAAAGATTCTCTATCATTCGCTACATGGTCTGTTTCTCCTGAATCTACAGTCCACAAAGGATTGGATTCAGCCAATAATACAGAATTTGACACATAAACAAAGTTCTCAAATGTACAAGAGGTGTTTACCTTTTTCGACTCACAACAGTTGCTAGCATAGTGACCTTTCTTGTCACAATTGTAACACCTCACCCTTGACATTTTCTTCACTTGAGGACGTTTTCCTCTCTTGTGTTGGTTAACTCTTGATTTCTTGCAACAAGGACTTGATCCTTTGCAATCCCACATATTGAACGAATCAATACGCTTGCGCTTAGAGCTCAAAGCCCTTTCTGAGCTAGAACCAGCATTGCAAATGTCTATTTTCAACTCAAATGCTGTTAGGCAGTCCTCTACTAGCTCAAGGTGGCGCACGGCATCCTCAAGATCTTCCATAATATGGTCAAGAGTTTCTAGTGCTTCTTGCTTTTCCAGCACATATTGAATCTTCATATTTAATATTTCACAATTGTTGCTGTTCATATCAGCAATTACGTTTTTAGTTGCTGAAACCATCGATCTGAACACATCAGACATATATGCACAAATAATTAATGCCTATCATTTATGCATCCACTTTGCACAGACCCATCATATCAATGAATAATTTCAAGTAAGGTTTCAGAATCAAAAGGTCACTACGTTTCCAATCATCCTCCAAAAATCCTAACTTAAAACTATTATTAATATAATTGTTTTATGCAAAATAAATTCTATGAAGTTACAAAAACTTTCATTAACTACCCATAGCAGTCAACAATAACATAAAACAAATAATATCTAGAACTGATCATCGGGGTAAGTTCGAAAATCAAAGTTTTCAAAACTTTTGTGAAGAAAGGGGTTTTGAGCATTAGTTTTCAACTCCATATACACCTGAATAGAATGATGTAGTAGAGAGGAAAAATAGGCCCTTGCAAGAAATGGCAAGAACTCTTCTTTAAGAAAGCAAAATTGCATCACATTTCTAGGATGAAGCCGTTTCAACAGCATGCCACATCATAAATCAAGTTTTTTTTTTTTTTGTATACCCTCTTTAGAAAAGACCCCCTATGAGTTTTTCAAAGGTAGGAAACCAATCATTTCATATTTTAGAGTTTTTGGATGTAAATGTTTTACTTAATAAATGCTAATGATTGGCCTGGTAAATTTGATGATAGACTAGATGAAGGTATATTCTTGGGATACTCAAATACGAGCAGAGCTTTTAGAGTCTACAATAAAAGATCTCGTATAGGGGATGAGTCCATCGACATGAAGTTTGATGAAAATCATTTGATCCATGAAGATTATGATCAAGCTGAGTAGTCATTTGACAGATTTCAATATCAATATAAGATGGATAGCCACAACAACAAGAAAGTTTTGATAAGCGGGATAGTGAGAAGCGCACAACATTTGATGACATATTCAATAAAAACCAAAAGCACAAGTTAAGTCATCCAAAGGATATGATCATCGGAAACATCAATGACAAAATTAGAATGAGATCAACCCTAAAGGATGCAGTTGATACTTTAGCACTCATTTCAGATATTGAACCACGAAGTACTGAAGAAGCCTTATAAGATGAAAGCTAGATCCAAGCGATATAGGAGGAACTTCAATAATTCCAAATAAATGAAGTGTGGAAATTAGTTCCTAGACTAAAAATCATCCTGTTATTGAAACAAAATGGGTTTACGAGAACAAGCTCGATGATCAAGGAAACGTCACAAGGAATAAAGCAAGACTGATTGCCAGACTACTCACAAGAAGAAGGAATTGACTCGACGAAACTTATGCGCCAGTAGCAAGGCTAGAAGCGATCATACTTTTACTCACTTAGGTGTGTTTTTATGATTTCAAACTTTCCCAGATAGATGTGAAGAGCGCTTTCTTAAATAGATTCATTAAGGAGAAAGTTTTCGTAGAACAGTCTCCAGGGTTTGAAGAACCAAGAAAGCTAGATCATGTTTACTAGCTAAAGAAAGCCCTATATGATATGAAACAAGCCCCTCGTGCTTGGTATGACAGGTTAACAACTTTCCTAATTAAGAGTAGTTTTTGAGAAAGGTAATCTTGATACTAGTTTATTCATTCGAAGAGAAGGTAAAGAAATTTTATTGGTGCAAATTTATGTCAATGACATTATTTTTGGATCTCCTAATGAAAATCTCTGCAAAAACTTTACTAAGTTGATGCAGGAGAAATTTGAAATGAGTATGATAGGAAAATTAAATTTCTTCCTTGGATTGCAAATCAAGCAAATAGAAGAGGGAACCTTTATTTTCCAAGAAAAATATGCCAAAGAGCTTGTGAAGAAATTTCACATGGAAAATTCGAAGAAAGTGGAAACTCCCATGTCTTCATCTTCAAAGCTCGAAAGAAATGAAAATGGAAAGAAAGTTAATCAGAAGCTATACCAGAGCATGATTGGCTCCCTACTCTATCTCACAACTTTAAGACCCGATATCCTTTTTAGTGTATGCATGTGCGCAAAATTTCAATTAGATCCTAGAGAGTCTCATCTTTCTGCAATAAAAGTGAAAATTAAGTATATTAATACTTACCCATCTCTAGGACTTTGGTATCCTAAGAGATCAGGGTTTGTGTTATTTGGGTATTTTGATATTGATTTTGCCGGAAGTAAGATTGACAAGGAAAGTATGTATGGAACTTGTCAGTTGTTAGGTAATATGCTTGTGTCTTGGTTCTTCAAAAAGTAATCAACTATAGCCTTATCAACTGCTGAAGCTAAGTATGTTGCTTTAGGTAGTTGTTGTACCCAAATTCTTCAGATAAAGTAGCAACTAAAGGACAATGGAGTAGTGGACTCAAATACAACGATTAAATGCGGCAATACAAGTGCCATCAACTTGATCAAAAATTCAATCTTACATTCCTAGACTAAGCATATAGAAATCAAGCACCATTTCATATGCGACCACATCAATGACGGTAAAGTAAACATTCAATTTGTTGATTCTCAAAATCAGTTGGTTGATATTTTTACGAAACCCCTTGACAAAAAGGCGTTTGATTTTATTCACATTAAACTTGGCATTATTGATCCTTTTGCTTCAAGTATCTAAAGATAGGGTACATAAATCTACTATTATGCTTTCAAATTTTAGCTGTTAGAATATTTTTAGAAGTATATCAAGTATAATTTCTTCCTTAATTAAATTAATTGTCATATAAATTTGGTCTCGGAAATTGTTTATTTCGAAACCATTTTACAGTTTTTACCTATTTTCCCTCAAAATTGGATCTTTCTTAAAAAATATTTTTTTTGATCACGAAGGTTTTTTTTGTTGGTAAAAGGTAAGAATTTTTATCACGACGGTTCATATTCCATAAAAGCAAAAAACCTCTTCTTTCTTCTTCATCTCTGCTCTTTCTATCAAATACTCCCTTTGCAAAACCCTTATCTGTGGCACCCCTCGACGGCCCCCGATCCGTTAGGATCGCCACGGTTCACTTACCTTTCACTTTCCCTATTAACATGTCACTCTGACACCATTTCAATTGTAGCGGGTCCATACAACATAAGGGGTTTACACTCTTTTTTTTGATAGGTCCCTTGCGCAATTCTTATATGGAAGCACATCCAACAACTCCCTTCCCTATATTCAGAAAACGATGCACACCAACTAAACATCTTATAAAAATTAAAGCCGAACACTTTTATTTACTTAAACCAGATGAACATCATTCATTGGTACATCAAAATGCCGCAGTCTTCTATACTCAGCTATACTTCAAAAGATGACCGACATCTCCTCCCACAATTGTATGCTTAAGGTCCATTAGCCAGTGTTGGTGTCCAAAAGTTCCCTCCTTGCCATCCTTCTCCTCGCGGTCATATCCAACAGCTCAATCCATCTACTAATTTGAAATGTTGGTTCCCGAAGGGGTGAGTACAGCCACTCAGCAGGTAAATGACCAATAAACCACTCAATACATCATGCCATGCAATCATCACAATCATAGCATCACATGTCATACAAGCATCCATGCACAACATACCATGGCATCATGCACATGTCATCATACCTCATGTACCATCATCATCATATAGACATCACCATCATATCATACACTTACCATCATCATGTCACATATGGCATCATCCTTACCATGCATCCATGCGTATAACATCATCATCATATCACCATTTCACATGTACCATCATCATTACCATGCATTCATGCGTATAACATCATCATCATATCATCATATCACATGTACCATCATCATTACCATGCATCCATGCATGTAACATCATCATCATATCATCATATCACATGTACCATCATCATTACCATGCATCAATGCATGTAACATCATCATCATATCATCATAACACATGTACCATCATCATTACCATGCATCCATGCACATCTCATCATCATATCACATGTACCATCATCATTACCATGCATCCATGCATGTAACATCATCATCATATCACCATATCACATGTACTATCATCATTACCATGCATCCATGCATGTAACATCATCATCATATCATCATATCACATGTACCATCATCATTACCATGCATCCATGCATGTAACATCATCATTTCACATGTGCCATCATCGTTACCATGCATCCATGCTCATATCATCATGTCATGCATATATCATCATGCATATTTCAATTTCAATTTCTCAATTTCATCTTTTCATATTGGACCGCCACATTTCTCTTTCCCGGGACCTATGTTTGCATCCCACATTCATCACTCGCGCCCAATCCTGGCATTGCGAGGAACCTCCGGGCATGTATCCAAGATACAACCGGGCATCCAGCACCCCCACATTTCGGGCATCTCGCATCCCAAATAGCATCACGAGGACCCTCCGGAATTACACCACTAGGCCACCGGGCATCCGGCCTTTACCCTTCTAGCTGGGCATCTCGCATCTCATCTAGCATCGCGAGGTATCCCTCGGCACAATACCTGCCAGGCTTCTGGAATTATGTACAGACATACCACCAGGCCTCCCCTGGAATTACGTACCGTATACCACCGGGCATCCCGACACTCCCGGGGAATCTCCAGGGCTCGCCATGAAAATGGTTTCCCCCGCCCTCCGGAATTACGTACTGACATACCACCAGGCCTCCCCTGGAATTACGTACTGTATACCACCGGGCATCCCGACACTCCCGGGGCATCGTCGGCTCACACCTCCGACAGTCTTCTCATCACCACGATGCATGTTCTTATACATCTCATTTTCAATTTCACATTCACAATTATGGCTCAATTTCAACATGACATGCGATGTGATGTCAACCAAGATCATATTCATCATTGAATTCATACATGCATCTCAAATCATTATCGTACATGCAGCAAGGCACCATCATCCATAACAATACAATTCATGGAGTCCATGCAATTTAAAATGGTCCATATTTCATGCCTTTTCGAAGTTTACAAAATTCCAGCATATACTATTTTAGAAAATATTTAAATTAAATATCCATATGTTTTTCAAAAATCATGAAATCAAGGCATGTGATAGGCAAGACAATAAGATAATAATTTCATGAAAAATACATGCCCAATAGAGTTCCACACAAAAGATATGATTTGCACTAACACAGCATGCAATTTCGGATAGAAACAGAATGTGCAGTTCTCGAAATAATTTTATTAAAATACACGAACGACCTCCGAAAATTATGAAATTTTACGATGTTATAGTTAAGACACTAAAATAGATTTTTCATGAAGAATTATAGGCCATATTCGTTCTATATAATTTTCTATAAACGTACGAAGCTTCTGATTCTAGCACCGAGACGTCCAGTATAACTATCTCCGAAATATCGAGTTTTCACCTACTTATTTTTCTTAGTTTCCTCTAAAATTTGGATATGTTTTACTTAAAGAGGTTCCCTACAACTTTCATGAAGGGATATAAGTCAAATTTCTAGAGTATAGTCATCATATGGGTCCATGAAATCTCGGGTGTCCTGTACCGCGTCTCCAGATTTACCGTCTTCAAGAGTAAGTCGATTCACTAGGCTAAACTTGCTCATTTTACTTCAAATTTGAGTATGTTAGTATTTAGGATGTTCTCTACAAGTTTCATGAAGAAGTCGAAGAGATATTCTTGATAAAAATCGACATGCAACCACAAATCTACCAAAAGGTCAGCAAAATAGTTCCAGATCTAGTGTCTTCGTAGGATGAGGGTTTGATCCCTTAAATCTCCATCATTTTGTCCCAAATCTTAGTATGTTGTATTTTAAGATGTTGGTTACAACTTTCATGAAATAATCAAAGTCAAAATCCAACTCGCAACATGCATGCAAGCTCTCACAAGATTCTGGTTCAGGCGGTTCATACGAAACAGCAAGCATACTCAAGAACAAGTCACATTCTAGCTTCGGTTTCGCCTACTCTAACATCCGAAATCTACCACCAAAAGATCACACATGCAAGGCACACATGCAAGAGCGGAAATCAGTCCCAACTTGCCTCCAAAACTGAGCAAACGAGGCACACCGGCGACGGACGGACGGCGTGCGGGCGGCGACGGGTGGACTCCTTCTCTCGGCTTCCCCTTCTCTCTCGCCACTCCCTCTCTCTCGCAACCTCCTCTCTCTCCCTTTGGCCGAATTCTCCACCAGCCTCTCTCTCTCTCTCTCTCTCTCTCTTTGGTTGTATATATATGCATGCATTCTTAGTTTGCATGAGGGACACTTGTCCCCAAGGAGGAGACAAGTGTCTCCTCCACCCCCTCCATGCGTCGACAATGGGCTGGGCTTATGGCCCACTTTAGGCCCATCTCACTTGGGCCTAAAGTCCAAGCTTTAATGGCCCAAAATTTTCTTAAATAAGTCCATTTTACTTTTAATAATTTACCTTAAATCCCCACTTATATAAATACTAAATTACGATTTCATATGGCCATAAAACTTGAAATCATTTAATCCATAAATTCCAATTTATAAAACACATGGCCAATGATAGGATTTTCTTTCCTATCAAATAATTATCCATTTAAAAGCTTGGCCATAAATCTTATTGCAAATTATGGATTAAATGGCTATAAAATAACTTAATGGTACTTCCATCACCTATTCATAGACTTTAATGTAACTAGAGGTTGCCATGAATTTTGGGATGCCACATTATCATATCTTCTTTCTCGCAAAAAGTTCCAAACTTTTCTTCACTTTCGAAACCATAACTTCGAAAAATGCTCCTAAACGAGGCCCAAACCATTTGGTTCAAGAAGATCAAATCGCATTACGGGATTACAGTCCAGAGTTCCTGGAAGCCTTGAATTCTTTGATCTGTCAGACTCTTTGGACAATGTTGAAGGTACAGCTGACAAAGAAACTTCTTCTAAGTATTCGCAATTAAGATCAATTGTTGCTATTCTTAAGGCGTTAGAGGATAATGAGGATGTTATTTCGCGGCTTTTGGCTAAACATGGTTTTGAGAGCGAAGAGGTGTTAGAATTGATGTTGATTCGAGTACTATAAAATCTCAAAATAGAAAGGAGAAAGTGGCTGAAACTTCTGCCACTCAAAAAAGGACTGATGATGATGGACGAAGGGGGGATAATGATGAAAAGCTTTATGCAAGTTTCAGGAGGAGAATCACTGAGTATATGATGGATGATGATCGTGTAGAAAAATTAATCAAATTTGAAGCGCATCAGCAATATTTCAGATGTCTGATGAATAGGGGAGTTATTAAATAGAGAACAATTGACTTTGATTTTTTTTTTTAAGTCTACTGGTATCCATCTTAAGCAGTTCTTTGATGATCGACTATTGATTGCCTTGTGTGTCACTGAATATCCTACATATCCTATTGTGACTGCATATTTTTATTCAACACTTTCATTCTACTCAATAGATACTATTGAGTTCAAAATGTTTGACCAATAATATTTGATTCAAGCATGAGATCTAGCCAAATTGTTGGGGGTCAAATTTTTTGAATTCGAGCATGTAAACATTGATCCGAATGTTGCATACAAAGAACTCTCTGGTATTCTTGACTTTACCAGAGATGACAAATCCCATGTCTCATCAGTTGTTTCCATTAAGACATATTGTACTTTATAAGATTATTATTAAATGTCTGAGACCAAAGGGATCTTCCACAACTGATATTTTGCGGTATGTGGCCAAGTTGATGTGGGCCATCTTAAATGGTCGCTCTTTTTCAATTGCTCATCTTATTATTCTGCACATGTATAGAACTATCTTGAAGAACAAGGGGTGATTGCCTTATGGTTCTCTGATCACAAAGATTTTTCGTGAACTAGACATCGAGATTCCAAGAAAATTGAGCAAATATCAATCACCTCTGCTGAAGATAGATAAGCATATGATGCGGAAGATGAGTTTCAGGCATACTACTGAAGGTTGGAAGAACACAAAATGGAGACTCTTGAAAATTGATGCAGAAGAATTCGTGACAGATCTAGTTGATCGCCCAACAAAGAGAAGAAGGATTGTTGAATAGAGACGTAGCTCTCAAGCCTTCCTATAAAGGCTTAATGCAGAAATGCAAATTAAGTATGAAGAAGACATGGTCGATTTTGATGATATTATCGATGCATATCAACCTGATACTGATGATGATGTTGAAGAAGAAAATGAAGCCGAATGAGAAATAAGGACAAGAGTGGTTGCAAAATAGACAAAGGATGTCACTGCTACAAAACAATAGCAAAAACATCCTGAAAAATCGACTTAAACAAACTGATGATCATGATAGTGTGGTGGATGTTGATCTCACTCATGATCTGGAAAGTGGTGATAATATTCATGAACATCAGGAGCCTGCCTTGGACAAAACTATCACTGAGCATCAAGAACCAATTTTGAAGCAAATCATTATTGGAGAGCAAGATTCCTCTTGAGTTATGGCACCCATTCAAGGGGAGCTTGGTCGTGTAGAAGACATTGTAGAACCCCTTCTTGAAAACATTCCCATTAAGTTTCCTGATGATGCTAGCAAAGAAGCTTCTATTGATCAAGGAGCAATTACCAGTGTTGAAAAAGCTCAAGGAAGTCAAGAAGTATTTGTCACTCAAGACATTCATCAAGACACTCCTCTGCCTCCAAAAGCTGCTGTTGATACTCTTGTTGTAAACCCTATTTTCATTCCTACTGAAATTGCTGACATGACTGTTCTTAATGATGTCCTAGATACTCAGGAAGTTTGTGTGGCAACTCTTCTAATTCCTAAATCTACTGTTGAAGAAGTCCCTATTGCTGCAACTCTTGGCATCACTGGTGAGCAAATTACTGATCCTGCTCATACTTTTGATCCAGTTTTGTAGGATAAAGGGAAATGAATTGCAGATGTTGATGGGAAGTCTGATGTTGTTAGAGAAAGGCAACAAGACATCAATATAGTGATGAAACTCGAGATAAAGATTGACCTATCAAGAATTCTTGTGATTGATAGCACTAAAGACAGGCTATTTCTACTAACTTTACTTAGAATGGTAGAGCATAAGAACAAGATGGAAAAGAACTGAAGAACTTAAATGTATTTCTCAAAACCTAGGTCAAAGCTTTGGATACCAGAATGATAAACATGAAGCCTACCTTGGATCATATGCAGGTCTATGTTCTTGTTCAATTGCCACCAAAACACAGGGTTCCTTCTCCAATTCCTTCTCTCGCTCTTACTCAAGCTCCCAATCCAGACATTAATCCAATTTAGCCATCCTCCTCCAAATCATCTTAAGTGTTTGGATTATTTTTTGAAGTTTGGACTGTTTTTGTCATTTAATCTGTAATATTTGTGGTGTGGTGTTTGCACTTATTAGACTACCCTTCGTACTATGAGTTGCTTATGATAGTATGCTTTATCTAGCATCTTTTTTATTGTTGACAAAAAGGGGGAGAAGGTGGACCAATAGAACTGAGGTAACTGAGATTGCAAATTTCATTAATACCTTTTTCTATTGGATCTTAAAGACTTTGAGCATCGCAAAAGCTAAAGGGATTGGTTAAATTTTTCTTAACCCTTATCTTTTTATTCAAAGTGTTATTTATATAAATTTCATTAGAATTCCTTCGACACAAATATTCTTATAGTTTAACCATGCCTCATTTTAAAACTAGCTTTTACAAAAGCTATTTAAATTTCATCTTTAAAGCTTTGCTTGTGCAAGTTTTATTACCATAAAAAATGGAGATATTGTTGAGGAAATATTCCCTAAGTTGTTTTGATGATTGAAAAAACTTAGAGACTTTGTTTCTGATAAAAAGTATTTTTAGGTGGAAAGTCTGGTAGGATGTGATTAGACATTATCAATCAGAACTAGAGTCGTGGCTTGATTACTTCCTTTCATATACATTTTACCAATCGGATATGAAGGAGTAAACAACCCATGCAACAGCTAGTGACAAATTGGCTTAATTCCTTTGTTTTATATATAAGGAGTTTCAAAAGAAAAGTCTTGCCAGCATTTTCCAGAGATTCAACTTTCCTAGGATTTCTTTCTAAAGGCGAAACATTCTTTCTATTCGTAAACACTCAACTTTTTGCAAACTTGAACTATTGTATGGGCGACATAAATTGTATGAAGCATCAATCTCAGCGATCCTGAAGCCGTTAGATCTTCTCAATTAGATTTAGGCCAACACGTAGATTTCCTCCTACAAATATGTCCAATGATTAACTTGGATTAGGAGGAATATAAGAGGAGATTTCGAAGTTGAAGAAAATAGAATTCATATTCACGAGATTTGAAACTTTTAATTTTGAGAGTCTACAAAGTGTTTGTGATTTCATATATCGGTCTTTGCTAAACGATATTGTGTAATCCTTAGAATGAGAGTGTGAGGAATTATTCACACAAACTTGAGTACTTACAACTCAGGATTTATAATCTTGGATCAATTCTTATGAGTAAATTTCAACCAATAGGCTGTAGCGCAGGAGGCTGGACGTAGACTTCCATAAGCTGAACCACTATAAACTTTTGTGTGCAATTCTCTATCCCTCACTTTTTTATTAATTATATTGTATACTGATAAGATCTGACCATTTTGTCGTCAAGCACGTATAAAGTTGTCACCGTTGGCAAATCCATGGTGATAAGATAAATGTTCCTCCAAGTGAGCTGCATCAGTTTTCTAAGCCATGGCCTTTCACGATGTGGGGGCATTGATGTGATTGGCCCAATAAATTTGAAGGCTTCAAATGGGCATCGATTCATTTTGGTAGCGATAGACTATTTCTCCAAATGGATCGAAGTTACATCCTTTGCAAGTGTCACTGCACGCATTATCACGAAATTCATCAAACGTGACATAATTGCTTGCTATGGCTTCCCTCAATCAATCATCTCTGACAGCGGGACGAATTTGAACAACAAAATTGTTGATGAGTTGTTAAGCGAGTTCAAGATCAAGCATTTGAATTCGTGCCCTTATCGCCCTCAAATGAATGGGGCTGTGGAAGCGGCCAGTAAGAACATTAAAAAGATCTTGGCTAAGATAGCCCAAAATTATTGAGATTGGCATGACAGATTACCCTTCGCACTAATGGCGTACCGGACATCAATCTGCACCTCTATTGGGGAAACCCCTTTTGCTTTGGTGTACAAAATGGAGGCAGTTCTACTTGTAGAAATGGAGATTCATTCTCTGAGAGTTTTATCCCAAGTGGGGTTGTCTGAGGTTGAATCGTCGCAACAAAGATTGGAGCAATTGAACTTGATTGATGAGAAAAGACTGAAAGCTCTCTGCCATGGCCAAACTTATCAATAGAGAGTGGCTAGATCCTTTAATTGGAAGGTGCGACCGAGACATTTCGAGGTAAATGATCTTATTCTAAGGAAGCTGTTGCCGATTTTTCCAGATTCTGGGGGCAAGTTTGCTCCAAATTACAGTGGCTCGTATGTGGTGAAGAAGGTACTTCCTAGAGGTGCCTTGATCTTGGCAGAAATGGATGGTCGTGAGTTTTCCACTCAAGTGAATTATGATGCTGTCAAGAAATATTATCCATAAATTTACTATGTCAGGTTTCGAATTGCAAGCATTTTTATGAATGAATAAATTGCATCAATTGCTACAAATTTTGCATGTTTTCCATGATGAATTACGCAAGATAAATTGAATGTGTCAAATGGGATACCTTGGAATGATGAAAGGCAAGCCTTATACACTATTTCATACACTAATGCCCAGTGAGTTGTGTGAAAAATTTCCATGCCCACAAGGAAAAGGGCGGTCTCGCAAAGGATACATTATCCAAAGTGATGAGAGGTAGTTTCTTTCTCTACCTGAAACACTACAGGTATATCCATCGTTTAGCCCTTTAGGCCCTCACACATGAAGAGCTTTTTTTAAATTATCCCTGTCAAGGATCATCCCACATTGGGACAAATTTGAAATGAATGGTAGGAATTTTCTTACTTACACTTGCATCAATTTTTGGGTATTACTTTCGCAGTGTAACTTGTACGGTAATTGAAGTGCCTTAGGATGATGAAGAGTAGTCATTTCTCTATCCTATACACTTTTATCCATTGCATAGCCCACTTGAGCTTATGAATTCATTTCATATTAAACCCAGTTGGTGATCATCCCCCACACTGGGGCAAGACAAAAATGTTCAAGTGGCATGAACTAGAATGCCGACAAAAATGGAGACTATGTTCAAAGAAAATAAATGCAAAAAATGGGGCATGAAAAAGCAGTGTGCTGGGTAAAATCAAGGCCAATGCCCAAAAAGAAAAATCAAACACTAGTCGTATCCCCAACAAGGTGGTACCAAAAAACTCAAATGTTGAGATGTTACAATCAATGGAGTTGAGACATGAAGAAAATCTCCAATGGTAGAGAAGAAAATGGGTGGAAATGTCAAGATGAGCACTAACTTTTACCCTTTAAACACTTTTTGAGCCTAATGATCCTTTCATTTCTCAACCCATGAACCAAGCCTACGTTACGTCCCTTGCAAAGTCTCTTCAGATTAGGGCACTTGAATTAACGTAAAAGTTCATATGTTCAAAAGTATCACTTGAAGAAGTGCGAGTAAGGCAATTTCTACCTCATTTCGCATGTTTCTTGACTTGTAAACCCCAAGATGATTGCAAAATATCACTTATTTTTTCAATAACCTTGACTCAAAGAGTCCCATTTGATAAGCCGTTCACCAAGCCCATATTATGGTCCCTCTTAAAGACTACTCAGATTGGTAAGGTCGTACCACTTGTGAGATTGCTCGGACCCTTGTTTGGCATGACAATGGTGAGATATAGTGATTAACAAAATCTTGCATCAAAGGTCAAGAAAAAATGACACTTTTAATGAGGATGAGAGAAAAGTCCTTTCAGACCGAAAGATCCCTCATTTGACACATGCATGATGCTCATGTGTTCAGATTGGAATATTCTTTTGAAATCTTTCCCAATGGAAATTAGGTGATGTGAGATTGATAGAAATCATCAGGAACCTCCATTGAATTAATGCATGTTTGTGATTACAAATGCATCTTGCCTCTCCTACGACCATGTTTTGCAGGAGACATATCCTCGAGGATAAGAGATGTTACCATGTAAGTATATCTCTATCCATACCTTGAATACTTGTCATTGCATAGGTATTTCCTTTTTAAATATTCTGACACTCAATTGAGTTGTTCCCAAAAATTTTTCTTCATGTTCAGTCTGATTAAGGCAACCGAAGAATGGTTCAGGTCCTAGTCAGATGATCTCTGTTGCAAGACTGGGCGGCCGTAGAATGGTACGGGTTGTAGCCAGGCAAAACCTCAGTTTAGGCGACTGTAGAATGATACAGGTCCTAGACAACATTTATTGCTCTAACAGGTGATCGTAAAATGGTACGGGTCCTGGGAAAATCATTTTCGTCAAGGCGACAATAGAATGGTAGTGCTTGATATGAAATAGCCTCTAAAATTTGTGATTGTCAGTCCGATTTTCGTGCCCGAAATCCGACTAGCAATCACTTTAAAAAATTGCCAATCCGATCTCCCACCCGAGATCTGATTCGCGATTTATGTAATTGACCAACCCGATCTCATGCGCGAGATATGATTTGTCAATTTGGATATTAATATTACTTTGATTTGCTGTCGTGCCGTTTAAGGTAATTTTTTTTAAATCCAAAAACGTAGACTAGAATTAGGATTATTTCTTGTTTTAGGGTTTGCATATTTAGAATGGGAATTTTATTTCGAATTTTAAAAATAAAAAATAAAAAATAAAAAATAAAAAAATATAAAAATCAAATCAATCAATTTAGGTTGCTAGTTTTCTTTCTAACTTGGATTGGATGTTTAATTATTTGGCAATTATTAATTCCAAAACTAATAAAAGCAACAAAAATAAAAACAAAAAAATCATTATGCATATGTTATGTAGAATTAGGGCATCCTTTGCATGTCATTTCATTTTAGGGTAAAATTCCATATAGTTTAATTCTAGATAGTTTTTTAATTATTATAAGTTTAGATAATTTCTTTAGATAGATTGCATTTTAATTAGGGATTTCTAAGTTAAGATAATATTTTAGTTTAAATTAGGATTTGGCTTAATCTAATTCCTAATATAAATCAAGTAGAATCTTATTTTAGTTAGATAATTTTCACATTTTTTCTAATTTCGAATTTCATGAAAAATACAAAAAATGTCTTAGAATAAATTAGTTTCATTTTCTAGGATAAATTGCACATTTAAAAAAAGAATGTCATATGCATGTCATATAGGATTAGATTCATGAAATGCAAGCCATTTAGTTATATTATTAGGTCCATTTAATTAGAAATTACATGTCATTAAAATTAGGTCATTTAGTTATATTGCATTGCATATTGCATGATTTTCATTAAGTAAGTGAAAAAAAAAAAAAAAGAAATTGTGTGTTAATTAGAAATCATATTAAGAACTGTCGATGCGAATTCTAATTTAACATTGCAGATGCTTTCGTTGCTTTGAGGTAAGTTTTTGCAATTTACTCACCGTTTTATCTAGGTGTTAAATTGGTGATTTGCGCACCCGCATGATCACCTCATATGTTAAGGAAATAGATTTAAAATTAATCCGAACTACTTGCGAAAACATTTTTTTGAAAATAAAAAGAAATGGTACCGAAGGAGCACTAGAGAAGTCTAGTGTAACCAAGTCCTCGAACTCACAATCTCTGATTCGTAGGAGTAAAGTAAATATCCCGTTACTTTACTTGGGTTTCTAATCGACCCTCCAAAAATAGATTAGTGGCGACTCTTAATTAAAAAATCAATTGCACGTTAAGAACTTGAACCTCAAGTTGCAAATTGGTATGGGCTTGGGAGAGCCTGAGCTAAGTCTAGGCTTAGTAATCCATTGGCCAAACCTTAGGTGGTTCACCCGAAAATTTGGTCGCGACAGTCCTTCTAAAGTAATTTGATTTTGGCAATGACCAAAGGCTAAACGGTGAACAATAATGAGGGTGACATGATCTAGTCTTTCTTTCTTAATATAATTTTTGTGTTTTTTATTTTAGCACTTATGTCATAGAAGAGACAGAGGAGGCCATAATACCGTAGCCTTCACAGTAAGCAATTTTATGGATCGGAATTCTAGAGTATCTCCTTAGCCACTCCACAGTTTGATGTGGAAGGATACTTAGGGTGATTGAAAGCAAAATATCAAAGTCTTTCGAGCTCAATGTTTTACTTTGGATGGCCTATCACCTTCAATTTCACGATGGGTTATTGTTTTTCTAGCTTCTTATAAATGAATTGACAAACCACATAAGACATTGAGGTATTGACAAAGTGATGATTAAGATCAACTATAGTATGGGTATTTTTCTTGCCTTAATTGTTTTGCAATGTCAACACATTGTGAATGTCTCACTACTTTTTATATATATATATATATATATATATATATATAATTTGAATATAATGGTATGGGTGACAAGCAAATAGGCATTTTTCTTTTCGAAAGGGAAAAAATGGTCACACATCTACAAGGTACATATTAGGTTGAATTCTCGTACATGCCGTGATTATCGTTCATGTGCAATCACAATTGCATTAGTGGCCCACTAAATTGAAAGATGAAATGATAAACAAGTTATAAAATTTAAAGTGCCAAAAAGTAAATTTACGAAAAATAAGATTGAATGGAAAATAATTAAACTTCGTTAACTAATATTTAGAAATGAGTGCGAGCAAATTTATAATATTCATGGTAAGTATTTATAGCCTACTAACAAAAGTTCCATATATGCTGTTAGTACTTCTAATTACAAATATTGGAACAATCATGTGGTCATGTGGTGATGAAATCGACACATTTCACTTGTCTTCTAATTCTAAAACTTAAGCAAAATCTGCAATTGACAAATCATCGATGATCAATGTAGATTGTTTAGTATCCATTAAGTCAACCCCCTTGTTCATAAATGACCTCTTGGATAGTCAACCAAACTTATCACTTGTCCATAATAAAAGTTAGTCATTTCTTGGTGTAACACATGCTTTTCTAATCCAATGCATCATGTCGACAAGAGATTGGCCTTGATACGGCCCAAAAGGAATCTTGGAATCAACCGATTAGGTCCTTGTGTTTATCCAAAGCACGAATCATAATCATCACTAGGTGAAAACAAAGATTATTACTCATGGGAAGGAAGTGGACTGTAATGAATTCACTGATTACATTGCCAACCTTGACCTCAATAGCCCTTGTCTCTCTGGTACCATACAATACCGGTCTTTTCATAAATCTAATTCGTTGTAATGTAACATGGATACTAACAGACCTCACAATTCGAAGTTAATGCTAGAAGAAGATATTACAAGATACTAAGTCCGAATCATTCCCAATCACCAAATCTTTGACCAAGCATCTTTTCTTAAACATACTTCCCAAGGCCCGTTTTTCTTCTTCTTCTTCAGATCCAATATGTAAGCCCTAGGGTTTTGTGTACAAAGCGATACAAAGCTTCTCTCTCAGTCCAGCCAGCTTCCCTCCGTCGAACCATCGCACCGCTCGGTTCCCAAGCACTGAGGCAGGTACCGTTTGAGGCCGATTCTCTGAAATTTTCGGTGCTGATTGTTGCATGATCGTGTGTGTTCCACTTCTATGTCGATCTTCGGCCTCTTAGCCGCTCCCTTTCTCCGGTTGATTCGCGTTGGATTCGATTCAAATCATGTTGGGTTTGAATATGTTTGCTTTCGCTCTGCTTCTATCCACTTGGTCGGTTGAGAGTTTCGGCATCATTCGCTATAGTAATTAAACAGTACGTCCATGATGGGGTGTTATTAGAAAGACACAATTGAAAGGGTACGAAGGGAGATGTATAAAAGCCTCCTGAAGACAACCGTTGGTAGTGGTTGTCATAATAACGTACGTTCAGAAATCCTTTCTTCCCTTCTCTCCCCTTTCCATCAAGGCGTTCCATTTGATCTTTATGAGAACAATTTGCATTTACGCCATGAAAATCGAGTGTTTTCCTCGTGATTGCATCCAGACCAACGTGGAGTAATTTCATTTGTGATTCATCTACAATTCAACGTTCGTTTCGGGGTTAATTGTTGTTTGTGCATCGGAATCAGGTAAGTCGTCTTCCGTTGACTCGAATTCCATCATTGGTATCAGAGCGCGGTCGTGATTTCTGCCTTGTTTTCATCGAATTTTCTCATTTGTCACTTGATATTGAGATCAAGAAATTGAATTCCACTGCTTGGATGTTCATATGCTCTGAATTGTAATCTGAATTCTTGAAATCAAATCGAAGCGAAGAACGGGTTCGGGATTGCGTACACCAGTACAATTTTGGCCAATTTTCGAAATATTTTTTCAGCCAAAATCAATATTTGAATATACAGGGTGAAAGTACTCATCGAGACGAGTTTGATGGTGGGTCGAGCGTGGCTAGAGGACGCCGGACGCACCCACACGCGCGGCCAGAAGGCGCTGTGCGTGGGCGCCACGCACCTGAAGCGCTAGCAACACCAACGCATGCACAACACGCGCCGGTCAGCGGACCAACGGGTACGCATCACGCGTCGATCGACTAACTGGCATGTGGTGACGTCACCTAACAGCTGGTAATCGTTGGGATGACGTCATCGCCGATGGCAGTTGGCTGTTCGATTGCCGGCCGGCAACCCGACCCAACCCGATATCCGACCCGACTGTTGACCGGTCAACGGTCGGACCGGTCGGACCGGCTAGGAGCCTTTTGGCTCGCTAGTGCATGCGCCACACGCGCTGCACACTCAGGCTGCGCGTGTGGGCACGTGTGAGCTCTGATGGGAGCATGGTTGGTGGCGTTTGGTTCGTATGGATGTTCCCGACATTGTGGTATATATATTTTTTTGAATTTTATAAATGTCTAAAATTGTGTACAAAACCCTATGTATGCGTATTTTAAGGTACAAATTGCATAGCTTATTCATTTGTAGCTTGTATTTTTCTTGTGGTTTAGAAAATACAGTAGCTAGCTTGTGTGCAAATGATGTCATATATACTATGTACAGCTTGGTTCGATGATATCATGTATATAGTTTGATATACTTGCAATTTTCTATTTAGAAATTTCAAACAATGGTAGGAAATCTATTACATGTTGAATTGCGATTTTGATTAATAGTTGAAGCATGATTGTTGTTTGTACGATGGTTCATATAATGCTATGTTTTTGTGTTAATGAAAAAATGTAGAAATTACATAAGGTCATGTAATTATTTTTCCTAGTGGGAGTTCATAGGTTGGTAGAATTTGAGAGAGTTCTCATCTAGAACTTAAAATTTGTGCAAATTAAACTAATTAATGATAATAGAACAATTGTACATAGAATTTGATTGGGAACATGGTGAAATTTTGCCTCTGTGTCTTTTGTTGAGTTATCATTAATTTAGTTTGTCTTTGTTGCAAATTAAATATGTGTGTTATTCTATAAAGTGTGCTAGTATTGATTCTGTGTTTATTATGTTAATGTGTTATAGCAATTGATTATGCCTTCGGCATCCAAGACCATTGTGGCTGACCTCAATAAGGGTGAGAAGCTAAACGATGACAATTATGATATTTGGCACCGAAAGGTTAAGTACATTCTTGAGGAGCAAGAGGTTTTGGAAACCCTCAACCACACCATGGATGAACTTAAGCATGGAACTTTAGCTCAACACAGGAGAGATTTAGAAGCTTATCAAGCTTGAAAGAAGAAAAATAGTATTGCTCGCATCACGTTACTGAGCTGTATGCAAGATGATCTCATGTGTGAGTTTGAATGTTATAATAAAGCTCAAGCTATGTGGGTTGCCTTGAAAGATAAGTTTGGGGGTACATCTGCCACTAAGTTGAGGAGACTCACCATTAAGTTTGACACATTTTGAAAGCGCCCAAATGTAATGATGAGGCAACATCTTCGGGAGATGTCAAACATGATTCGTGAGCTGAAGTCAGCAGGTCACTCCCTTACTAATGAACAGCAAGTTCAGGTTGTTATAAGGTCTCTTCCTGACAAATGGGAGCATATGAAGATCAATATGATGCATAATGAGAATATTGTCACTTTTGATGATATAGCGCGTCATTTGGAATTAGATGATGAGTGCCTAGAGGCTGTGAGATCCTTTACCCATGCTTATATTGCTGAATCGAGTTCGTGCAAAGCTTCGAGCTTCAAGCGCAAAAGGAATTCTCAATTCAACAACAAAGGGAAGAAGATTGATCAGGCACCTAAGAGGGCTAAGACCTTCCGACGCAAGAAGCGTGGTGGGAAGAAGGACAAGGCCAAGATGGAGTGCTACAATTGTGGCAAGATGGGTCACTTTGCTCGTGAATGCACTGGGCCGAAAAAAGTACCCTATTACTCCATTACTTTAAATAATGCTTTTGTTTTTAGTATTGTCATGCTTGCTGAATCTCATCCAATGTGGATTGTAGACTCAGGAGCAACATATCACATAGCTAGAGATCCAGAAGCATTTGTGGAGTATCGTCGGATACCGCCTGGAAGAAGATGGATATATGTTGGGAATAACTCAAGAGTTGAAGTGAAGTGTATCGGCACATGTATATTGATTTTACGTGGTGGTCGAAACCTATTCCTGCATGATGTCTTTTATGCTCCAGATATTCGACAAAACTTGGTCTCCGTAGTTGTTCTTCTTAGCTTAGGTTATGTATTGAATTTCCATGGTGATTGTGTTGACATTTTGTTTGGAACGGTTTATTATGATTCAAGTCATGTATCGAATGGTTTTATGGTGTTAGACATTGACTATGATCAGTACAATGTTAATGTTGATGGTTGTTTTTCTTTAATTGCATATGCTAGTAATGTTGAGATTGATGCAAGCATTTGGCATGCTAGATTAGGTCACATTGGGTTGCAAAGAATGTAAAGATTAGCTAGAGAAGGCGTTTTAGGGTCACTCACTAATGTTGATCTACCCGTGTGTGAACATTGTCTAGCTGGAAAAGCAACTAGAAAACTATTCGGTAAAGGGACTAGAGCCGAACTTCCATTGCAACTCATATATTCTGACATTTTTGGTCCATTGAATGTGAGGGTGAGGCATGGAGCATCATATTTCATCACTTTCATAGATGACTTCATGCGTTTTGGTTATATCTTTCTGATCTCCCATAAGTCAGAAGCATTTGACTGCTTTAGACGATATATAGCAATGGTAGATAATCAGTTGAATAAAATGATAAAGGCATTGAGAACTGATCACGGATGTGAGTATCTATCGGAGCAATTCAAGACTTTATGTGATGAAAAGGGAATTGTATGACAATTGACTATTCCTGGTATTCCACAACAAAATGGGGGTAGCTGAGAGAAGGAATAGAACCCTATTAGAAATGATTAGGTCAATGATGGCGCAAGCAAATTTACCTATCTCTTATTGGGGAGATGCGTTATTGACTACTGCCTATGTACTTAACCGAGTGCCCTTAAAGTCGGTGACTTCCACCACTTATGGATTATGGACTGGTAGGAAACCAGACTTAAGTAATCTATGTCCATGGGGATGTGCAGCTTATGTTCATGATTCTTACCATAAAAATGATAAATTAGGCCATAGAGGGAAGAAATGTATTTTTATAAGATATTTTGAACACTCCAAAGGGTATGTGTTTATAGGTGAACAAGTTGATGAAAGTGTGACCGAAATGGAGTCACGAGATGTCACGTACTTGGAGAACGATTTTCTAGTAGAGGTGAGAGTGATAAGGACTTTTCAATTATAAGAGATGGAAGATCCTAATAACACACTCACTAATGTTGTAGAGGGAAATGAAGATTTATCTCAACATGCAAGACTTAGTGGGAGTGTTGCATCGCCTGGCGAACCGAATTCAAGAGAAATTTAGTTACATAAAAGTAATCGTAAAGTATTCCTTGTCGTCATTTTGAGATTAAAGCGAAATCATTTATGATAGCTCAGAAAGACGATGCTGAGTCAAAGACTGTTCAAGAAGCTCTCTCATCCTCTGACAATGAAGAATGGAGAAAAGCTTTGGAACATGAGATGGAGTCAACGAGGGAAAATCACGTCTGGGACTTGATTGATCTGCCACCCAATCGCAAGCCCATTGGAAATAAATTGGTCTTTAAGATTAAGCGAAGGGCGGATGGATCCATTGAAAAGTATAACGCTCGCCTTGTGGGTTTAGGGTTTAGGGTTTAGGGTTT
>NC_052612.1:53892630-53951317 GCF_016545825.1 Eucalyptus grandis
GGGTTAGAATGAAAAATAATCTAGAAATCAAAAAGAAAAGTCTTACCTTCACAAACGGGGAATCAACAAGAAGATGTGAAGAAACAGTAGAAGAGGATTTTAATAATCCTTCATACATCTCCTTAGAGGCCCAACTTGCAATTGCATCATTCATACGGTATTGCGTTATCAACAAGGTCGCCAGAATTCCTTCATGCAAATTTGCAGCTCTCTCCATTAGTGATACGCCAAGGCCGCCTTCTAGGGCTTTCCTTGATAAAACCACAGGGGCAAGCTGGCACTGATCACCAGCAAGTATGCAGCGCTTTCCTGCAACATAGGTATCCAGCATGATGGTTCAATTGCCTGACCAGCTTCATCTATAACAACAAGGTCAAAGGAATCCAGTCTGCGGATCAAAGGATCAGCTGCTCCACTGTTTGTAGCAAGCACTACTTGAGCACCTGTGAGTACTTCTTTCACAGTCTCTTTCTCCTTCTTTTTGAAGGCCTTACCTAGCTGCTTCAGAAGCTGACGTATGCCAGCAGCCAAAGAATCATCCTTAAGGCAGTGTCTCAGATCTTTCCTTAGATCTGCTTTCTTCCTTTCAAATTCTGTTTGGAAACTTTCAAGCCTCGCATTTACTATTTCTCCTAATGATTTTGAGGCTACAGATTCAGATATACGTGCCGGATTGCCCATTCGTACAACGTCAAGCCCAATATCCGAAAGTTTTTCAACCATGTTATCAACAGCTGCATTTGTTGGTGCTGTCATCAGCACTCTTTCACCTTGTTGAACCGCCTGGACAATAAGCTCTTTAAGCAAACATGTTTTCCCTGTCCCAGGAGGCCCTTGGATTATCAATAGAGGTCGCCTCTTATTTAAACCCAAGGCGATTGCTTTTCTCTGGGAATCATCAAACGTCCCATAACTTGACAATCCTTCCAGCTCTGCTTCAGCCCAATTCACCAACTGGTTAAACTCTAGGCAGGCAACATCTTCCGTGTCTCCAAATAGAGTAGCCACTACAGCAATTGCAGGATTTTTCTTATGTAGGCCATTCTTCTGGAGTAGCATAAGTGCTTCACAGTTGCGCTGCAATATATCATTACAGAATCATTCAGTCCTATTACAACGGGGTTAATAAGTTTCAAAAGCAGAGAAATAGGAGCATGGGGAAGAATAAAGTGATGATTATGAATCCTCAGAAGAAGGAAGAGATTTTCTTTAGTGGAAACAAGCAGCTGAAACATTCCTTAGGTGATTAAGATAGATTCACAAGTCTTCTCTTCAGTAGGGATTTGGGGTGTTGGAAATTGCTAGACCTTGTACAGTCAAAACATTAAAAAAAGAACTCTAGGGATCAGTCTACAAAGGCTTTCAGGATTCATCTATATCCCTGCGACAGAGCCATTTACTCTACCCAGTGATGAATTTAGAGTACAATGGCACCTACATTGGAAAAGGGAGGCAAAACCCCAGTTTCAAGCTATATGAGGACAATTAACTTTTGACATCTATACGGTGGAGATGGAAATGCAGATAGTTGTAGAAGGCTAAATCTTCTTGAGTACCTCATAAGTCAGCACATCTGCTAATCCTTGTATGCGATCAATTCGTAAAGTCTTCCCGAAAAGCTTGGAGAAAGTAGGATCACCATGGCGAGACTCTAAAGCAACACTGATGCTGCTACCATCCTCGCCAAGGTTGTGTATGAAGCCTTGCATGCACGAAGTTGTGCTTGCACCCCGACTGTCGCACACCCTTACGCATATCATGTCACCAGGAGATAATGTCGTCGGTGGCAACCGGTGATTCCCTTCTACTCTAAACAATACCAGATGCATCCCACCCAATCCTGTTTAGTTCAGCACATACCATGAGCAGGAGCCCAGCAGCATAAAGTACCAGTAAGACATGAAGCAAATGAAGTGGCAATGCAATAGTACAGACAGCTGAGGGATTAAATTGAATTAATCATAGAAAAGGAACGCACCGGTAGATGTGCTAACTGCATACAAATTGCAGATGGTGTCACAGAGTTCTTGCTGAGCCTGGCCATGGCTGACAAGGAACTCAATTGGTTTCGATGCATCAGAGTTAGTATCAGGCATGGGCACTGCATCCAACTCCTCCTGTGTGAACTCGAGTTCGGCATCCCGTTCAATACAGAGGAGCTCAGACATGTTCGTGGTGAAGTCGTCTATCCTCCTCTGTATAGACTTGACCTTCTCCAGGTCCAACCCCAGAACACCTTGCACGGGCTTGGGCTGGGATGCCTTGCGGGCAATCGCCTTGTGCTGAGCTGAAAGAGTTAGGATCGCAAGGTCTTAATGGTGGAGTACCAACAATCCCAACAGAAAGGGGGCAATGCTAAAAGAAGAATGGAGAGAGGCAGATATGGAGAGTTAAGAGAGCAACCGGAAGAAGCGAGCTCCTTGAGCAACTTCCAGGACTCGGTGCCACGCCAATTAGGGACCACGGACTGACGCTCCAGGCCCTGGAGAACATCGCGGAGCTCACGCTGGAAGTGATCGAAGAGAGTGGGGTAGTGAGTACAAGCCTTTAGGCAGATGGCTTCAAGTCCAAGGGGCATGGGAATGGCATTGAGGTAAGGCTGGGCCTGAATGACGAAAGTGAGGCCAGGTCCCATCCGCTGTCTCACCTCCGAGAACTCGCCCTGCACCTCGGCAGCAGCGAAATCGGAGGCCATGGCACGCATGGCCTGGCATATCCACCTCACCACGCTCTTGCCCAGGTCTCTCCACCCCAGAGGGTCCCCATTCTGGTGCAGCGCCCCCACACTCAACGTCTCCCCCGCCGCCGCCGCCTCCTTCTTCTTCTTTGGATTGTCTGCCTCCCCAGCAGTGGGAGGGGGGTCGAGGGCGGGCTTCTTCTTGGGAGAGCGACTCCTCCGGCTCCTGGTCCTCCTCTGGGTGATGCCAGTACCGCTGGCGTCGTTCATCCGGTAGTGGATGATGCTGAGGCGCCCTTTGTGCATCTGCAGGCATATGGACGGAGGGTGAAGCTGAACATTATTAGGGGCAGGTCGTACGGTGAGGGACTGCTTCAGGGCCAACGTTGCCGATACAGACACACTGCCGCAGGAGAAGCAAGGCGGCGCTGTTTCCATATTCCCCGCTATATCAGTTGAATCATTCCTCCCTTCCCACCCCCACACGCACCTGCTGCAACTCCCGCCGCACTCGAGAATCGCACCTAAATACTCAGCGAGAACCCAACGATATTTAGTTATTTTAGAGGCGCGACGGGTAATTCATTTTATATTTGAGGCGCTGAATAAAGCTGCGTCGCGGAGCACATTGTCTTTCGATCGTCTTGAAAGAAGCACGACGCTGGGCATGACATCTCGTTCGTTTGACCGCTTGTGGGAGGAACTAGAGAGGATCCCAACCACGTTCCCTGATTGGCCGCTCCCGATTGTGTGGTGCTGCGGTTGCGCCCGGATCCTTGGTTGACGTGGATGCTCGCTGCCCCTGTCCTTTTTCACATTCCTTTTTCGGCCCCATTTCCCACTCTTGCATTTCTAGTCAATTCCCGATTTGCGCCCATCTCCCGGTGACATCCCCCGCCCTGCCCTATTCATCACTTTCGAAATTATTATTGTTATTCATTACATTTCATGTCCGGGGCATTTCGACCGCAACTTCCATTGTAGGTTCTCACAAAGAGTCAAGAACGTAATGGCAAATACTTAAGTGGATCTATATTGAATTTCTCTTCTTGCAGAACACATTGAAGTGCGAGAGATCTGGAAAGTATAATTAATATACATGCTTTGATTTTTCATTAGGTGTTCCAATCGAGAAGATGGTTATCTCTTATCATCGAGTTGTTGAACACGATTAACGCCCTGAAGTAGAAGTTCCCAAGCCTGGTGCCATTGGTGACCGCTGCAGACGTCAGGTTGGCCATGTCCTTGCCGTTGAAGGGTTGTAGGAGGAGGAAGCATGATTGTGGAGAGGTGGCAGTAGAGGACAAACCTCTCACATGGGTGTTCCTTGTTGAGGGTTATTTTGGTGGTGTTCGAAGTTCGGGACGTGACACCTGGAGGATATTTATAGGTGATCATTAGCAATATTATGAGGTAAATAAATCTTTAAAGAAAGTGATATCACATTTTAAAGTTTGACTTGATTGTTTTATTGATTCAAAACCATATTTCCTAATAAGCTATACCTTCCATATGACTAACTTGCACAGAGACACGCTTGTGTTCAGACAAGCGATAAAACGTTCAGTAGACAAAAGGCTGGACTCTTCCTGCAGCAAAGCAGAGGGACCTCACATAGCACTGAACACTGATTATTGATCACCGCTCATCCCGTCAAGTAAAAGACGAAATTTAGTTGCCACTTTTTGTATGGACCTTAATGTGCGGCATGCATTGTACTTGCAACTTATCCAGCTTCAAAAATCATCTCAACTTGGCATGGAGCCATACAAGCAGAAAAATCATAAGCCCGCATGCATGTAGGATAACATTTCTACATACTTGACAAATGGCTTTAATAATATGATAACATTTAGATACCTACTCCTAAAATCGGGGAAAAAAAACTTGCAGTAATACTGTGCTCACCAATTGCTCGGACCTGCTATCCAATGCAGAAGTTACTTCATCTAACATCAGTATGGAGGGATCGTGATATAACTGTCCTTGCATAACTCATCTGCATTTTGAATTAGGAAAGCTAATTTAATTGGATAGCTGGGACTTTTTACTGATTGTAATTTGAATTTGCCGCAACGGAATAAGCTATATTCCTGTCGCCAGTCAGTTAATTCAACACTAGAGACGACTTGTTGATGCGAACATCACCTTTGCTTCTGACCACCACACGGAATTGATCTCCTGGACCCGATATGCGTTATAACCCTCAGGAAGCTTTTTGATGAACTCATCGACATTTGCAAGTTGTCCTGCAAGCTTGAATCTATCCATGTCCCTCTATCCAATATTTTTTGGTGAAAGTTCCTGAGAAAAGAGTCTAAAGGAGATGCGACAAAGTTTACCACATACTACGCATACATCACCATTCAGACATGGCAAGAACTTGTTTATATGTATGGGTGGTTCAACCCATATGTGATAATTAAAACCAATTTCATCAACCTATTGGTACTCATCTTGTTAACTGCTGTTATAAGTGCTTTGAAAATCGAAACTTTCTTGTAAAGTATGTTTTGAAACAATTATGTTAATTCCTCATTTAGCCGATACGTTGACAGACTTGTTGATCCTGAACGTGAGATGATCATGTCAAGGTAGAAATGATGCAGCGGTTGCTTTTGGGAAAAGTAAACTTTTCCGAACTGCAAAGACAAGGTGATCACGAAAGCACATAACCAGAAAAGCTGACTTATGTAAGGGCATATCACACTCACCAAGAATTCATCTCTTCGACAGTTGATACTAAATGCAACAGTTCACATATATAAGAAATAATGTGTAGTTCCTACGTCCAAATCCACTGCCTCCCTAAATATAATCCTCTCGCAGCAGAGATACAAAGAAAAGAATATAAAAAAGCAAATGAAAAGTCCCGCGTTAGGAAAGCAAAAAAGAAAAACAGGGAATACTAAAGCAAAAGTGAGTGAGTTTGCTGATATTGCAATTTTCAAGCTTTAAGCACTCATTTCTCTCTCAACTTCCTGGTTATCGCGAAGATTGCTCCTGCCACCGCAACCACTGCTGCAGAAATTAAGATGGCCGATTTGAGCGATTGCATGGCGTCCTTCTCTCTTTCCTTTTGCTGTTGAGCTGCTTCGGCTTGTTCCTTGAGTGACAAAATAAGATCAGTCAAAAAGATGGGCCAGATTATATAGCAATAGTCTATTTTTTTCCCAACAGATAGTGATGATGGCGTATCTGTCTTGTTGAATTCGGAGGTTAACAAACGAATATTTTACGATCAAAAGATAGATTCACAATGATCTTTTTGCGGCACAGCACGAGGTTAGAATTCAACGAATTTGTCTTTTCTCCATGCCAGAAATTCCTATAACTCTTGAGCGGTATAAATGGAATTAATTACCTTAACCTCCAAGGAAGCAGCCACAGCAGACGATACAGGATCAACTTCAACTTTTGTGTTCTGGCCGGGGTTCAGTTCATTCTCGACATCTGCAATCGGGAATGTCTGATTGGAGGCTTCTGATATTCCGTTCGCAGCTTTGGGGCTAGCCATTTCTAATATACTTTGCCTTCTTCAGGTGTTGTGAGTTTCTTCTTCTTTCTTCTTGTTTTTTCCCCTTGTCTGCAAATGGTAGGGCGAGCAATAAGAAAAAGTATTTGGTTGTTGGGTCAAATTGATACGTGTTCTTTGTCCCCTGAGTTGGTGGCTATGGCATGGATATCTAAAACAACTTGCCTATTCTCGGTACAAAACTGCCCGTGAAAACTGGTAGGAACCTGGAAGAGCCACTCACGCTTCTTTACGGCTTGTGTGCTTGACCCTGATTTTATTGCATTCCCAGCAGCACGAACTAACAAATAATAAGGTCTTGTCTCTCTCACACGTTTCCAATGTCTTCGGTCAGCAAAAATCATGTTGTTGTCCAGGAATTAGAGATTGTCAATACTATAAAGCTAAAAATAAAAATAAATGATAGCTCCCTTCAGAGAGTCAGGTCGCGCAAGGTAATCTTCTGGCAGAGGTTCCAGAAATTTTGCACGTGTTTTGATCACAAAAAGCATTGGGCGTCACAACTTTTCAGGGCTAATGTGGACCTAGAACTGTCATCAACGAGGAGGCAAGGCGGAGTGTTAGTTTGCCGTATAAACAATTAATCAGCAAATCATTACAAAAGGAAAAATCTGATCTCAGCATATTTAATTACTGTGGTCCGATTACAAGACACATCACAATTCACTTTAGCATTTTACCAGAATTATGTCATCATTATCACTGCGATGATGAACAATCCGACGTAGAATGGATTAGAAAGCACGCTGCTTTCACAGTATAACCTTGGACATAACATGTTGCGAAAAGGCAAGCGTTCGAACAATAATATAAACAAAAGAATAAAATAAATCGAACACTAGATTTATGTGATTCAATCGTAAATACCTATGTCCACGGTATTAAGAACAGAGCACAGCGAGCACAACCTAATCTAAGAACACAGCAACAGCAAGCACAAAGTGCTGTGACTTCAACAAAGGAAGAAGGCACAAAGTGCTGTGACTTCGACAAAGGGAGAAGAATAAAGGTGTCCACGTGTTTAACTATGACGAGAGGTGCCCACGTGTTCAACTATGATGAGAAGTTCTCGAGAAGTTTCCTTGCTAAACAAAACCGTTATTCTGTTCTAGCTCACTCAACAGATTAAAAACAATTTCTCTCTTTTCAGTTTTCCTAGTTAGTTCCCTCCTTTCTTTAGTCGGTTTTGCTTCTTCATCATCAAGGTCTTATATACAATGAGAGAGAATTGAATCCAAAAGCTTTTGGTTCATTCTTCATCTTTCTTCTATTCTATTCATCTTCTCATGGTATCAGAGCAATCGATCATCCTTATTGGATAGTCTGGTTGAGTTGTTCGAAGGTACTGTAGTTGCAGAAGATCGAAGGTGTCCTAGCTACAGAAGATTGAAGAGCAGTCGATCATCCTTATTGGATAGTTTGGTCGAGCTGTTCGAAGGTACTATAGCAGAAGATCGAAGCAGATTCTGGATTTTGTAGATCACAGCAGATCAGAGTAGCTGTTAATCATCCTTGTTTGTTGATTCGAAGATCTCAAAGTGTTTTACATTTGGGCAGCTCTTCTCTGTTAAAGGTCTGATCATCGTTGGTGATTTGTACAGAACTTCATCTTGTAAGTTCAATAGGTAATCTTGACTACAATCGCAGAATCACCATTATCATCAATAGCAAAGCCTTGATGTTCATAAAATTCTAAATGCAAGTGCACGTGTCGAATAAGTAATATAATGATGAGAAAAAAGTATCGTCCCACGGAAATCGATGATTAATAAACTAATTAAATACTAAAATAGACTAATTCTAAAATTTATCTAACAGATCAAAATATAATTAAGAATAAATTAAAAATCGAAATTTGTAAACTAAATGCAGTAAATCGATAAGATTAATATGTTAGAGCATCTGATTTAACCGTAACCACTAGATATAAATTTCATATTGTTGTGAATATAAGAACGGTATCAAACATGTGATAGCGGAATTTCCTAACCTATTTACTATCCTATCTCTAGGTATAGCAAACCTACTTAGCTTATTAATCCACTATATCTCTATGTGAATTAAAATAAACATGAGTGCATTAAAAATTATGAATATTCCCGGCTTACAATGAGTCTTTTGGATCACCTTATCATTGAAAGCTACACAAATAACGCGGTATATCTCTATCCACGTTTAATTTATGATAATACATTATAATGAGCAATTGTATATTATCACTTCTCAGTCTCAAACATGCACATCAGATCATTCAAGTGGTGGCCAGTCACTCAAAAGTATTAAATACAATAATATATAACTCATATGAATGAAATCAATTGTAAAACATAAAAATCATGAAATTCACATCATCATGGTTATGCTACATCGTAGCCCTAACAAAAGAAAATTAGAACATAATAGATGAATAAATAAAATTATAACTCAAACCTAGCATCTTGAATCAAATAACAAGAATTCTATCACCATTTTTGTCTTCTTTTCAAAATACTTGAAAAACTTTCAGAAGAATGAAAAACGATATAACCCTAAAACCTAGCTTCTCTCTCATGTTCTCATATTTATAGGATATATCCAAAATATCTATCTCCCAACACTTGCAAATAACATTAGGAAACAAAATTAAGAATTTCCTGATTTGATATCCATCTTCCACTGCTTTTTTATTTGAATTCCTGATAGTTGCCATTCTTTTCCTTATCCTCTCCATATCTCATTATTTTGCATAAACAAGGAAAATTTAAATAATCAAAAGGAAATCCAAATATTTTCTCATAGATAATGCATTAATTGCTGCCTAAAATAGGCAAAATACCTCTATTTTTATAGAGTTATCAAATCCTCAAACTTAACATTTTGCTAGTTCTTAAGCAAAAGTAAGACATAACACATACTCAACCTAACAACCTTCTCCATGACATCTTTTCATGATTGCTCAAATTCACAATTCAAAGAAAAACACAAATTTCATCCAAACATTGAAATCGATTTATAAGTTAAGACCGATTCTAACTATATGATCCAAGTGTGTGTGTGAGAGTCCCCATCTTTTTCAAATTATATGCAATCTAGATAAATTCACATTAACATGTAACCTCTAAAAAATTCTCAATAATTATGACCAAATCTCATACGTTTGCTTTTCATTCCTCTCTCCACTAATGTAAGCTAATTATCCAACTAAAAATCAATAAGACTATTCTTGGGTTGTAATGTAAGGCTGGGCTAAATGTGAGATAACAGTAATTTTAAGCTCAAATAACCCATCAGTACGTTAATTTCTAGAATCTAATTAGAGCCAATGTCACTATCCAATTTCACTCTTTCAAGATAATTTTTCTGTCACCATATATCACCATCATTTTTTTTTCTTCTCCGTTTTTTTTTTTTTGAATTGCTTTATGGTGGAGTTTCTCCCAAAGTCCCTCCTAATATAACATGAAAATTTCCAACCATTGAGTATCCAAAATGCTCACTCAATTGAAAGTTGGATAGGAACCATAAAAGCAATTTTTTTTTTCATACTCCATCCTTCCTCCCAAATTTCTATCAAACTCAAATTATTTTTTATTCCAAAAGAAAATCAACGTGTTCATAAGGTATGTGATAATGATATAATTTGATAATGGCTAGGCTAAATATATATGGGTGCCAATGAAACATTGGGTAGTAATTAAGGCTCAACGGGGTGACTAGGGATAAATAAACAAGGTTAGCTTGAAAGGCTCAATCGATTCAAAAATTGCCTAAATCATTTTCTTAGTTAGATTTAGCTTAGGATTTCGCCTCAAGAGAAAATCAAACAAATTCTAAGATTTGGGTGAAATTTAAGAAAATCACATACTTCACATGAATGTTCTCTAAATTTACACACAATTCAAAAATTAAGGACTTTTAGTGCTCAGTAAGTGGATCAACATAATCAGAATTAAGATTAACTCACACATCAATTGCAAGTTTAAATAAAATTTAAATTTTCCTAACAATCGCAAAAATTCACAACTAAGAAAGCAATCGTGATAGAAAATAGATTTAGCCCAAAATTTTTATCTCCCCCCCAAACTTGAATGAAGCAGTGTCCTCAATGCGAAAAATAGAATAGGAAGAAGAAAACTCCCCCGGTTGTAGAATAAGTTCATAGATGACCGTGATGATTAAACTCTTGAAATGTGCTCCCTAAAAAATTAACCTGAATAAAATAGAGAAAAATTAATCTTTTTTTTTTTTGTAAAACATAAACTTAAAAATAAATAAAAAAACATAATTAAAATGCTTGGGTTGTCTCCCAAGAAGAGCTTGCTTTATAGTTTTCAGCCAAACTATCTCAGATGTTGCTAGTCTGGAGGATGGAGTTCAATGGTGGTCTTCTGCTTGTTGTAACCACCTTCAAAGTAGGGCTTGAAACACCTCTGAGGTTGGATAGTGGGTTTATATTGTTCATTCATCAAAATTTTGTGCATGCAAATTGAAGGACTAATTCCCTTGATATCAGCTATTTTCCATCCAATTGCACCCTTATGCTCTTTTGATACTCTGAGCAGTTTCTCCTCCATCAAATCTGTCAAAGAAGAAGATATAATTACCGGTAAAGAAGAAACTCCATCTAAATAAGCATATTTCAAATGAGAAGGTAAGGGTTTGAGTTCAAGAATTGGAGGCTCTTCAATTGATGGTTTAGGCTTTGTAATGTGTTGTCCCAACTCCTCAAATTTAATTGTCTTTTGCCTTAAATATGGTGGAATTGTCTCCTCATTTTGAATATCTTTGTCCATTGGTTGAATCAGGCATGCTTCAAGTAGATCTTCAAAAATATTTTCTTGAAAAACCTTATTCACCAACTTGTCAACTGTCTCAACTCTAAAACAAGAATTATCATCAGATGGATATTTCATTACTTTAAAAACATTAAATGAAACAAGATCATCTTAAACTCTAAGAATCAACTTCCCTTATTGTACATCAATAAGAGCTCTTCCTGTTGCTAGAAAAGGTCGACCTAAGATAAGTGGTCCCTCAAAATCTTCCTCCATATCAAGAACTATGAAATTTGTAGGAAAGATAAATTTGTCAACTTTTACCAAAACATCTTCCATAATACCTCTCGGATATTTAATTGATCGATCAGCTAGTTGAAGTGACACTGTGGTTGCTTTTACCTCGCCCAATCCTAATTTCTTGAAAATTGAATAATGCATCAGATTAATACTTGCACCTAAATCAGATAATGTATTTTCAAAGTAAGAATCCCCAATAATGCAAGGAATAGTAAAACTCCCTGGATCTTTTAATTTCGGAGGTAATTTGTTTTGTAGGATAGCCGAACACTCCTCAATTAACTTCACAGGTTTCATAATTCTCCAGTTTCTTTTTGTTTGCCAAAATCTCCTTAATTTTTTTTTTTGCATAATTAGGTATTTTCCCTAAAGCATCTGCAAAAAAGGAATGTTAAAGTGCAATTTTTTAAATATATCAAGAAATTTAGATAATTGCTTATCTATTTTGTGTTGCTAGAGTCGCTGAGAGAATGGAATTGGCGGCATATATGGCTTGGGATTATCTGGAAAATTTTTACTCTTGCTTGTCTCCTTTGAGTGTTTATTGATCACATCTTCCTTGTCTTTGATAATCTCTTCTTCTCCCACTTGTTTACCACTTCTCAGGGTAATAGCCTTTATGTTTTCAATTGGACTTTTTTCTGTGTTGCTCGACAAAGAACCCTGTTGTCTTCCCGACATCATGCTTGCTAACCGACCCACTTGCATCTCCAGATTTCTGATTGAAGTCTCTTGGTTTTGAAATCTCACATCCGTTCTTTTGATGAAGTCATGAGTTGTGTTAGCAAGTTTGGTGACTATGTCTTCCAAATTTTGCTTTGTCTCTTCTGATTGTTTGAATCTCGATGGTTTTGTCACATTCTGATTATTCCATGAAAAATTTGGATGATTGCGCCATCCCTGATTATACGTGTTGGAGTATGGATTATTCTGTGACCTGTTAAAATTCCCAATAAAGTTATAATTTTCACGAGATTGTTTAAAAGTATTACTTACCTGACACTCTGTGCTAACATGTCCTCTACCACAAAAATCACACGACAAATTCTGAATTTTCATGACTGAAATACTCATATTATCAAGCTTTTTGTTGAGTGTTTCAAATTGTGCAGCAATTGCAGCAAAAGCATCCACTTCATGAACTCTGCTAACTTTTTGCATTGGTAGTCTCTTAGTAGGCCACTGATAACTATTGGATGCCATCTCCTCTAATAGATTATAAGCTTCTTCTAATGTTTTACTATTTAAAGTCCCCCCTGCAACAAGAAATTTCTGAGCCATATCATTCCATGTAGTAATTGATCCTGCAGGAAGAGAAGAAAGCCAACTCTTAGCTTTGTCTCTAAGAAAGAATGGAAATAATCTCAATCTAATAGCATCATTTGTAACTCCATTATATTTAATGGTGTCACAGATTTCAAGAAAAGCATCGATGTGAGCATTTGGATCATCGCTTGGTAGCCCATTGAGTTGCACTGATTGTTGAAGCATCTGAATAAGTGACGGCTTGATTTCAAAGTTATTTGCTTGAATTACAGGTTTTCTGATACTTGATGTGGTGCCTTGAACTGTTGGCGCAACATAATCTCTTAAGAGTCTACGTAGATTTTCATTATCACCATCTGCCATTTTCTTAACGTGATTTCTCTGTTCTCTTAGTCGCCTTTTGAATATACGCTCGATTTATGGATCAAGCTCAATAAGTTTCCCTTGTTGGCTACGTGTCATAAACCGATGTATACCTTGAAAAATAAAACAAAACGAAAGCTAGATTAAACTTAGAATTATTTGGTATCGATATTAATTAGTATTAAACAAACGATCCCCGGCAACGGTGCCAAAAACTTGTTCATAAAATTCTAAATGCAAGTGCACGTTTCGAATAAGTAATATAATGATGAGAAAAAAGTATCATCCCACGGAGATCGATGATTAATAAACTAATTAAATACTAAAATAGACTAATTCTAAAATTTATCTAACAGATCAAAATATAATTAAGAATAAATTAAAAATCGAAATTTGTAAAATAAATGCAGTAAATCGATCAAATAAATATGTTAGAGCATCCGATTTCACCATAACCACTAGATATGAATTTCATATTGTTGTGAATATAAGAACGATATCAAACATATGATAGTTGAATTTCCTAACCTATTTATCCTATCTCTAGGTATAGCAAACCTACTCAGTTTACTAATCCACTATATTTCTATGTGAATCAAAATAAACATGAGTGCATTAAAAATTATGAATATTTCTAGCTTACAATGAGTCTTTTGGATCACCTTATCACCGAAAGCTACACAAATAACGCGGTATATCTCTATTCACGTTTAATTCATGGTTATACATTATAATGAACAATTGCATATTATCACTTCTCAGTCTCAAATATGCACATTAGATCATTCAAGTGATGGTCAGTTACTCAAATGCATTAAACACAATAATTTATAACTCACATGAATGAAATCAATTGTAAAACATAAAAATCATGAAATTCACATCATCATGGTTAGGCTACATCGTAGCCTTAACAAAAGAAAATTAGAACATAATAGATGAATAAATAAAATTATAAATCAAACCCAGCATATTGAATCAAAGAACAAGAATTCTGTCACCACTTTTGTCTTCTATTCAAAATACTTGAAAAACTCTTAGAAGAATGAAAAACGATCTATCCCCAAAACCTAGCTTCTCTCTCATGTTCTCCTATTTATAGGATATATCCAAAATATCTATCTCCCAACGCTTGCAGATAACATTAGGGAACATAATTAATAATTTCTTAATTTGATATCCATCTTCCACTGCTTTTTTATTTGAATTCCTGATAGTTGCCATTCTTTTCCTTATCCTCTCCATATCTCATTATTCTGCATAAACAAGGAAAATTCAAATAATCAGAAGGAAATCCAAATATTTTCTCATAGATAATGCATTAATTGCTACCTAAAATAAGTAAAATAACTTTATTTTTATAGAGTTATCACATGAGAACACGAAAATGGCAGCAAGAACACAGAAGTATCCCTTTCCAATACATGTTAACATCTCTAATTTTGTTACGATCAAGCTTACTGAAGACAATTTTCTGTTGTGGCAAGCACAGTTCCACAGATTTCTTTGAAGCCAAGAACTTTTTGGCTTCATTAGTGGTGATATTCCATCACCTCCTTGAACATTACAAGTTGAAACTGAAGGTTGTGAAACTGAAGCTATATCAAGATTACATAGATTGGACAAAAACTAATCAGCTTGTGTCATCATGGATTAATGGAGCTGTATCTGAAAATATTTTGAGCTTGATTATTGGTTTAGAGATTTCCTATGAGGTATGGCAAACACTCCTCAATCGTTTTATACAGAAATCAGTTGCGAGAGAATTTGAACTGAGAGGAAAATTACAAGCTTGTTAGAAATAAGATAGAAGTCTTTCTATTTATCTTAGAGAATATAAGTCCATCTGTGATCAGCTAAATGCAATTGGAAAGCCTATAGAATAGATAACAAAAATGTCTGGTGTTCTTGAAGGACTAGGTTCTAAATATGAAAACTTTCGAACCACTATGTACTGCTTGAAACCTCAACCGGATTATAATGAAGTGATAGCACAGCTAGAAAGATTTGAAACAAGGCTAAAGACCTATCCAATGAATCAATATAATCCCAATCTAGCCTATTTTGGACAAAGAAATTCTGAAACAAGACAGAAAGGGATCTCTGAAAGAGAATATAGTTCTCAGAATTTTGGTTTTGGAGGTCAAAGAGGCAGTAACAGAGGGGGATGTAACTATGGTCAAGGACATGCGATCAACAACAGGGGTCACGGTTATGGCTATTCAGGAAGAAATCAGAACTATAGGCAGGATAAAGTAGATCAACAATTCAGGCAGAGAAATGACTTTCCTAGTTCTGGACAAGGGTTTCGACCATATGCAAGTTACTCACAATGGTATCAAGACACCAAATCTTACCCATCTTCGACTCTAATGTCTAATAAACGTATGCACGATGAGAAAACAACAGAACCTGCTCGGTTGGAGTGTCAGATTTGTAAACGTCCAAGACATGATGCACTTCATTGCTGGTATCGATTTGATAACTCATATAAGGCTGAAGAAATTCCAACAGCATTGGCAACAATGCATCTTGAGGATCCAAGAGGGAATGAATGGTATCCAGACACTGGTGCAATAGCTCACATCAGTGCAGATTCGAGTACTCTTAATAATTTTTCTAAATATTGTGGAACTGATACGGCCATGATAGGAAATGGTGCCTATCTACCTATAGCTTATGTTGGTAATACTATGCTACATATTGAAGCCAACTCATTACCATTAAATGATGTTATGATTGTTCCTCAAATCACGAAAAATCTTTGGATATACCAAGAAGGATGTACGGTCTAATGAGGTCTCAGTTTTAAAATTAAAAGATGACTATCCTTGTTCATTTGTTTTTGATCAAACTAGGGTTTATATAAAGGACCATCACACCAATACAACAGTGAGGCTCGGAAGGAAGGTTAGAGGACTCTACCGAGTGGACTCACAAGATACAAAAACATTCTTCACTCAAAGACACACAGCTGTAGCAGAAGATGTGTGGCACCATAGATTAGCTCATACCAACCTACGAACAATAAAGCATCTACAAAATCAGAAATTGATTCATTGTAATGCAAAAAATCAAACTACATGTAGAAGCTGTCAAATAGCAAAGAGTACTGCATTACCTTTTCCTTTATCAGTTTCCACATCTACTATTTCTCTAGAAAAGATACACTGTGATATTTGGGGCCCCTCACAAGTTAGTTCTTTTCAAAACTTTAAGTACTATGTCATCTTTGTAGACAATTTCTCTCGCTATAGTTGGATCTATCCAATGAAGAAGAAGTCAGAATTTCATGATATCTTTGTCATATTTCAGAAGAAAGTTGAGAAGCAATTCAATCATGAAATTAAAATGTTTCATTCTGATGGTGGAGGGGAGTTCATGAGCAACATATTTCAGAATCATTTATAGCAATGTGGCATAAGACAGTATATTTCTTGCCCACATACACCATAATAGAATGGTATTTTAGAAAGGAAACATTGACATATAGTTGAACTAGGCTTAGCTATGTTATATCACTCTAGAGTTCCATTAAAATTTTAGGTTGATGCCTTCATGATAGCTAACTATATTGTTAATACTCTTCCTACACCAAAGTTACATATGGACACTCCTTATAACAAAATTCATCAACAGCAACTAAGCTATGAACATCTAAGAGTCTTTGGATGTGCATGTTACCCTTGTCTTAGACCCTATGCTCAACATAAATTTGATCCCATATCTCTTGTGTGTTTTTGGGATATAGTGAGCACTATAAAGGCTATCGCTGTTTGGTGCCTACTGATGATCGCATATATATTAGTCGACATGTGCAATTTGATGAAAGTTTCTTTCCCTTCACAAAGAAACTGACAACAGAATATAATCAGTATACTGTTCTGTATAAACGATGGGTAGAAGAACATTTTTTAGATTCTGCAAGTGCAGCACTAGTGGAAAGTTCTTCCAATGGATACACAGCAAGCTTCTAGCATCATCATATCTTGGAAAATGATCACAATACTGTCTCAAATCCTATCATTGCGCCACAAAACTAACCCATACAGATACCGGCACAACTACAGACTGACCTAGTTGCTGCAGACCAAACATCTCTTCCTTCTACAACTGTCGATGAAGACATCCTTGTTCAAGCATAGCAAAATTTGTTACCTGATTCTCAAGACCAAACATCTCTTCCTTCTACAACTGCAGATGAAATCATCATTGTTCAAGCACAACAAAATTCTTTACCTGATTCTCAAGGATTTCTTCTATCCATTCTGTGCAAACTCGACTGAAATCATGTATTCGAAAGCCAAATCCTAAGTATGCATGTTTGGCAGAATACAAAGTGCCTATGGAACCACGATCGGTTAAATCAACTTTAGCTTATGCAGGATGGTACAAAGCCATGCAGGATGAAATGGATGCTTTGTATGAAAATAAAACATGGATACTAGTTCCTAGAACCAGTCAGATGAATGTCATAGGTTGTAAATGGGTGTTTAAGACTAAACTACCATATGATGGAAGTCTTGATAGACTCAAGGCTCGGTTAGTAGCTAAGGGGTTTCATCAAGAAGAGAGGGTTGATTTTACAGAAACATTTAGTCCTGTTATTAAACATGCTACCATTTGCATAACACTTTCTGTGGCAATGATGAAGAATTGGAAAATACATTAGCTTGATGTTAAAAATGCTTTCCTACATGGAACATTACATGAGATTGTAAATATGGAGCAGCCACCTGGTTTTATACATCCTTAAAACCCTCACAGTGTATGTCTTCTCAAGAAGTTTCTATATGGTCTTCGTCAAGCACCATGTGCTTGGTTTGATAAGTTCAGTAATTTTCTTCTTGAAAATGGCTTCTTCTGCAGTACAACCGATCCTTCTCTCTTTATACTTCACACTAGGTCAGATATAGTATTGCTGCTGCTCTATGTGGATGACATAGTATTAACTGGCAGCTCAGATCAGCTACTAGCTAAACTGATCAATCTACTAAGCCTTCACTTTCACATGAAAGATATTGGCCATCTACATTACTTCTTAGGAATTGAAGCTAAACGAAGTTCTAAAGATCTATTTCTCTGTCAAACCAAGTATGCTATTGATCTTCTTACCAAAGCCCACATGACAGAATGTAAACCTGTCTCAACTCCTCTACAACTTTGATCAGTTGTCATGACAAGTGATGATATTCTGCTTGACAATCCTCTTGAATATAGAAGTCTAGTGGGTGGTCTTCAATATCTAACAATCACCCGCCTTGATCTTGCTTATGCAACGAATGTTCTATGTCAGAAAATGCAGAAGCCAATAGTTGGCGATCTTCATCAATTAAAAAGAGTCATTCGGTATGTTAAAGGCACAACTCATCTTGGGTTGTTTATTCACTCTAATAGTTCAATGGCTCTATACGGATTCTCAGATGCTGATTGGGTTGGCTGTGCTACTACCATACATTCTACTACTGGTTTTTGCACCTATCTTGGCTTTAATCTTCTCTCTTGGTCAGTTAAGAAACAACCTATTGTATCTCGCTCTTCAACGGAAGCTGAAAATAAAGCACTTGCGTCAACTATTGCTGATCAATCTTGGATTAGCTTTGTCTTACGAGACATCGGTATATCTCTTCCATCACCAACTCTTTTGTTTTGTGATAATAAGTTTGCCATCTCTCTAATGGCTAATCCGATTCTACATGCTCGTACCAAACATATCGAAGTTGACTTTCATTTTGTTCGTGAAAAAGTCTTTTTAGGCTCATTAAGTGTTTGCTATATCCCTAGTCATCTTCAGCTTGCTGACATTTTTACCAAATCACTATCACGTTTCTCTCATTGTAATCTTAGAACCAAATTGGGTATGGGTTTTTTACTCCTTCCCAATTTGCGGGGGGATATTAAGAATAGAGCACATCGAGCACAACCTAAGAACAGAGCACAGCAAGCTCAACCTAATCTAAGAACACAACAACAGCAAGCACAAAGTGCTGTGACTTCAACAAAGGAAGAAAGCACAAAGTGCTGTGACTTTGACAAAGGAAGAAGAATAAAGGTGCCCACGTGTTTAACTATGACGAGAGGTGCCCACGTGTTCAACTATGACGAGAAGTTCTCGAGAAGTTTCCTTGCTAAACAAAACTGTTATTCTGTTCTAGCTCACTCAACAAATTAAAAGCAATTTCTCTCTTTTCAGTTTTCCTAGTTAGTTCCCTCCTTTCTTTAGTCGGTTTTGCTTCTTCATCATCAAGGTCTTATATAAATAGAAAAACAGAGCAAGCCATTGTAACATATCAAAAGGAATACTTTCATACCTTGAATATACAATGAGAGAGAATTGAATCCAAAAGCTTTTGGTTCATTCTTCATCTTTCTTCTATTCTGTTCATCTTCTCACACGGGGAGAGTAGCATCGAATTTCACTATAGATCAAGTGATACAAGGAGATTACACACTCGAGTCACTCAAACACTCTCTCAGTGTTTCCCAAGCCCCAATTACACCCAATAACACATGCAGTGTTTAGCCTCGAAATTCCTTAATAAAAAATCTCTCAATCTCACGAAGGAATTACACACAAATCTTACCACAAGATTTAATTGACTTCAACACTAAACTTCTTTGGATGTAATTCACAAAACAAAAAAGAAAATGACAAAGAAAATCTCTCCCAAGCACTCGACGATGAGACGGCGCTTTAAGACCAATTCTTCACGATCAACACCGGTGGAACACCAAGCACTCACGCGGTGCTTCAAGATAATCTGTGATACACCAAAGCATCCCATGACCACTAGTCTATATATATATATATATATATATAAGTAAGACCCTTATTCCTTTGCCAACTTTTCATAGGATTTTGTTTCCTATCTTAAACGATTTTATCCAAAACATATCTTTGTATATTTTAAACAAAATCCAAGTCCTAGTCAAAGTTGGACTTTCATATTTTAGCGGCCAAACTCTCCAACACAGATTCAAACTTTGAGAATTTGATCTTCGGATTTCTTTACTCAATTCCGAACGTCCACAACATATCCAATTCGGAATATTCGTAATTTCTCATTGGGCTCAAACTTGAGACATATTTTAACATAACATATACACGGTCTAACTGTGAGTAGATCACAAACTAGAATGCCATTGGAAAGCAAAAGCCTACAAAACATTAAAAAAAAGGAGTTTATGTTATCAACCAGACCGCTTTCATGCGTTATTATAGGTTTTGCAGTATAAAGTTTGAATTGCAACAAAAAAAAGTGTGTACAGTGTCTTCAAGTGTTGGCAAACCTGAGGTCAAACTGCTGTACAGCCATCTTATGGCACTGGAAACACAAAAACAATTCCTTCACCAGTTTCACGTCCATACGGAGAGTAATATCTCAAAAAGATTGGCCTCATGACATCAAGCGTGAAGTTCTTATCGATCTTTGCAAGAAGTGCCCGGCTAGTTTTGTATCAGGAGCCGTGTTGTGCTAGTGAAGGATTCAAGGCATTCAATTTAAAATTGAAAAGGTGGGAATCTATTTGCTGGTAGTATTTTGCTCTCGGGGATAAAGTGTTTATCCTATAGTTGAAGTGATTTTCTGATGCTGCTAATAATTTATTTGCAGACACTGACATTTCTCAATATTACTCGAAAGTATTATTGTTGTTTAATTTGAAGTTGCAACATGAGCTATGCCGCATTCCCTCCCCACTTGCATACTTTGGAAGTATTGCAGCCATGAGCGTGTTCGGTCACATTCTAGGCCTTGGAGATGGACATCTAGGTAATATTCTGGCGGATTTCCATAGTGGAGATTTTGACATCCTGAATTTCGACTTCGTCTTGATAATATGAAATGAGCATTTCGTCGACGTACTTATGGTTCTTTTTTTTGTGAGTTGGCCACTCACGAGTTAACTAATATATTAGATGAAGCCGTTAAGGGATATAAATGCGTCCGACTTGAGAATTCGATCGAAAATCGATCGCTCGACCATAATAATCGGCAAGGATCAATACGACGCCGTTATAATCGATTAGTGATTGGATATAGGTTGCTTTGATGGAAACATGTGATTGAATTGCGGGTAATTCCGCGTGATTGCGAAATTTGCATCGAACGGCTCTAACTTGATTTTTTGTTGAAATTATACTCTATACAAGTAATTGAAACCTTGTGATTTTTACGACAATCGAACGTTGTCTACAAGTCAGAGATGCACAAACGTGGATCGAAAATTATTGACCATGAGTCAAACGTGCTAAAATCCCTAAAAGCTACTTGGTAGGTTAGGTTGTACTAAAATCACGTCCGGTCGATTTTAATCAAGAAATTGAATTCGTTTTCGGGAATCGAACGTTCGAGCGTGTTACGATTTATTTTTAGGACATTGTCTCATCTTTTAGAGGATTTTTGTTGAGCCCGGAATTTTGCGGAAAAATCAATTTTAGTAAAGAGAAAATAAGTAAATTCGTATGGGTTGCTCCTATGGGTTATTTGGCAGCCCAAATTGCTTGTTTTGTGAAGAATTGGGAGCTATATGGTCATTGGAGGGTCCTTAGACTTCTTGGCTGAAGACTTTAGGGGCAAAAGCATTCAAGTGCATAGATATTTCCTTTGGCTTGCCATTGGCCACAAGCTTGACTTATTTTCCCTCCCTTCTTCCCTCTCTCCTCTCTTCTTCCTTGTGCATGCGTGACCCTAGTCGAACCCTTGCTTATGCTTTACTTCTTCTTCTTCTCGAGTTCTTCATCTTCTTCCTCCGTTGTTGTTGCTGCCACCCATTGCACTGAATCCTTTCCCCAGCCACGCCACAGCCCATCAGTCAGCCCCTCACGCCTCCTCCTCCGTGACTGCATTGCCCAGCAGCACCCGTCCGTTTGTGTCCAGCGTCTGTCTAGCCCAACCCTAATGCTAGTTAACAACACCGCCTCCAACTCCAGCAACCGTGACCACCTAGACCAGTCACTGGCGTCTAGCTGAGTGGCCACCACTCTAGCCGCCCCTAGCCGTCCGTCCGCCAGCTGTCGCTGCTAGCTCACCAGCCACTTGCCTCAACCCCAACACCACTTAATCTAGCCACCACAGAATTGAACTTCTAGCTTGGCCGTGGGCTTCACTTGGCCTTTTTAGCCCCGGTTGGTCCCCCATTGGAGATGTGGTTGCCTCGAGTCTTGGTCACCGTTGCGCCGCTGTTGCCGTGAACCTGCCGCCGTTTAATTCTGGTGAGGTAGCGCCCTAATCTCGGATTAGGATGTTAATTACACTTAGTAGGTTAGTTTATTGTTAATTAGGATTAGTGCTAATCCTAGTTAGTGTAACCAGTTAGTTAGGTCAGTTAGTTACCAAGGCTAGTTTGGTTAGGTTGGTTAGTTTAGTTAGTTAGCCTACCCTAGGTTAGTTAGTTAATCGTGGTTAGTTAACCATGGTTAGTTAGTCTGTGGTTAGTTTAATTAAATTAGATTAATTTAATTTAATTGCAATTTATTTAATTAATTTTAATTAGCGTAAATTGTGATAGAATAGCCATTTTTGTAGAATTTTACGTTGATCGTTGTGGATAATTGACTGCTTGGTGGTGATTATTGGTTATTATTGCAAAAATTCGATTTTATAGCATTTAAATAGAAAAATACTGGGTGTCGATTTTTGATGCAAAAAATATTTTATGTACTATATAAAATCGTGGAATTTTAAAATGGGAGCATATCGTGTTTATTGGTTTGATTTAAATATGTGACAACGCACAATTATTTTACCGAGATTTTTAATACGAAGAAAATGAGCCTAGTCCATTATTTGAAATTGGGATATTTGTGTGCAAAGCATAGTGTTCTTGGCCAAGTATGGATGTGCGTGTGGTCGCTATCGGAACCTGTCACCCAACGGGAGTTGGGGAGGCGATGCTTGATTAAGTTTGGATGCCCCATGTCTACGGATGCTGGTTGCAGTGGAGGTTGGGCCGATGCTCCTTTATGGAATGTCGTCTAGATGTATACATTGCCATGCTCGACAGAGCGGGACGATGCCTGGTTATGCCGAATGACCGCCGATTGTTGAGTTGGTTGTGGCCGATGGGTCGTAATAACTAGGACATGCCTGAGTGGTTGAGATAGCTGCGCCTGATTATAGAGCAAAATTGTGTGGCACGGAATGTAACGTGTTATAATGGTTTTACCTTATAATCGGGACCCATGTGAATATTTGATTGATGATATGATGCGTTCCAGTTATTAAATACACTCATTGTAATTACAAGATATATGTGATGAGCTAATATGCAGGGACGTGCTAAGGTGAGGTAAATAGTGTGTGACGCCTGTTTAGGTTGCTTCTAGGTGAATTTGCATCCTAATCGGTGTTTAAGGTTTTGACTCGCTAAGATTTATCTCACCCCGTTGTGGTTAAATATTTTTAGGTCCTTAGTAGGGACGATCATCTTATTCGTTTCGGGGTATTGTGACATCCTGATATTTGATCCCGTCTTGAATATATGAAATGGTTACTTCGTCGACGTGCCTATGGTCATTATACTTGGAACTGATCACTCGCGAGTTAACTAATTTATTAGGAGAGTCCGTTAAGGGATATAAATGTGACAAACTAGAGAATTCGATCAGAAATTGATCACTCGACTGTTATAATCAATTAGTGATCGGAGATAGGTCGATTCGATGGAAACATGTAATTGAATTGCCGATGACTCCGCATGATTGCGAAATTCGTGTCGAACAGCACTAACCTGATTTTTTGTCGATTTTATACTTGGGACACGTAATTGAAATCTTGTGATTTTTACGACAATCGAGAGTCGCCTACGAGTCGGAGATGCACAAATGTGGATCGAAAATTATCGACCACGGGTTGAACGCACAAAAATCCCTAAAAGCTACCCGATAAGTTAGGTTGTACTAAAATCACGTTCAGTCAATTTTAACCACGAAATTGAATTTGGTTTTGGGAATCAGACGTTTGGGTGTGTCGTGATTCATTTTTAGGACATCGTCTCGTCTTTCGTAAAATTTTCTTTGAGTCCGGAATTTTGCGGAAAAATCAATTTCGGACAAAACGGAAAAGAAATGAAAATTCGGATGGCTGAAGTAATGTTCAACACTAAAATGGATTAATTGGGTGGAATTGAAGCTAATTTTTCATTGGATGGGCATTTGAAAAAGTTGGCATGAAGACTTTGGGACCAAAGCTAATAAATGGCTTGATATTTTCCTTTAGCCCTCATTGGCTCACCATTTGACTTCCAATTTTCCCTCCTCTCTCTCTCCTTCTCTCTCTCTCCCCCTCATGCGTGCAGCCCACACCAGCAGAGGCCAACTCCAATTTCTTCTCCATTTCCCTTCCTCCTCATCTCTTCCCCTTCCCTCTCACATTTTTCCCTCCCTTGATTATGTTCTTTTTCACTTTTGTTGCTGCCGCTAGCCCTCTTCTCCTTTTCCCACCATTTTATTGCAGCACCACTAGAACTCCATTTCACGCCCCCATCCACCGAGTAGCTCCCATCCACCTCCATGTCACCATTATTCCACCACACCTGCTAGCGCCATCTTCAACTTCCATCGACCAGCAACATCTTCATCTTCACGACCACAACATCACCAGCAGTTCATCCCACCTCCAGCTGGTCTGCCAACACCTGCAGCTCCACCAAACAGCCACCATCTCAGGCCACTAGCTTCACCATTAGACCACCAGCATGCCTCCGCCAGCTTCTCCACGCCTGTAGCCCATCCGCCAACCCCAGCACCTTCACGCCACCATCCATTCCACCACTGAACAGCTGTACCGTCCTCGCCGAGCTGCCACCAACTCAGCCATCGTTCAGCAGCTCCAAATAGCCAGCTCAATAGAACCGGATTTCCCCCTTGGCCGTGAGCCTCTTAGGCTATTTTTCCTCTACCAGTTGGCCTCCGTTGGAGATGTGATAGCTTTGAGTCTTAGTCACTGTCGCGCCGCCATCGCCGTGAGCCTGCTGCCGTCCTAATCTGGTGAGTTAACTCCCTAATCCTTGATTAGATTGTTAATTGTGCTTATGGGGTTATATTAGTGTTAATTAGCTTAGTTAAATTATTATTGAGTTAGATTAGCCTTAATATGGATTAGTGTTAATCTAGTTTTGTTAGATTAGCCTTAAGATGTATTAATATTGATCTAGTTAGTTGGATTAGTACTAATGAGGGTGATTTAGGTTGGTTTAGTAGATTTCTCTCAGATCTGGTTACTGGACCCTCGTTGTTTGCCATTTTTGTGAATTAAACTATGCTGCGATTTTGACGTTTCTTCCCCTTGAAAAATGTTTTAGACATCTTCAGATATGACATATATTTTACTCAAGATTTTATGGATTTAGAAGAACAAGATTTCAGCTTCATTTTATGCGAAACAGAATTTCGATTGGTGCTGGAATCAGTGACCTTTTGGTGTTCAAAGGATTTTTATCAACTCTTAGGGTTCGATTTTTGAAATAGTTTCTTCATAAAAGTTGTTCGTAACATTTTTTAGTCTAATAAGGCCAGATTTCAGAACAAATGGACAAGTTTTGGATCTTAAACTAAACTAATTTCGGAAAATAGAATTTCTGGACACTGTCACAGTTTTTGTAACGATTTGGGCAAATTACTGCTCTCAATCTAGAAATATTTTGGTCAAGAAAATTTTCGTTTAAGTGTCCTTTATAATATATTCAAATTTGAGAATTTATGAACTCATTTGGGTATGTTTCTAGAATTAGACTTGGAGACGCACGAGTGAGCTCGGTTTCTGCCGGTTAGGGATGGTTGTGGTTTTGTGGTTGTTCTTGGTGTTTTGCTTGCTGGAAATTGTATGTTTTATGATGTGATTGACTTGTGGGGCATGTTGAGCACTTATGTGTGACATGATGAGGTTGATTGCTCTATGTTGGTTGTCTATTATGATTGCAAAAGGTGGCCTTATGGGCATTAAAATAGAAAAAACAATTAAGTGTCAGGTTGGACACTAAAAATTATTTGCTCAATAAAATATGAGGTTTTAAACTAGGTGCTTGCAAATTTTGACAAATTAATTTTGAGTACGTGAGCACCTATGAATTTATTTCTAAATTCGTACAGGGTCACGTATTTTCTATTTTCTTTTCCCTCTATTCAAAAAGGGGTGGTTGGAAAAGAAAATAGAAAATAAATGAGGTGTTGGGTTTGGATGCTAGATTTTACGTTCTCAATAAAATGAGGAGGTTTTATATTAGATGCGTGCAAAGTTTGGCGAGTTAATTTCAAATACGTGACCCTGTATGAATTTATTTCGAAAAGCGTTGAACAAAAAAAAAGGGATTGCAAGGTTTATTGTTTTAAAATGAATGTTGGTGTTTTGGGCTAATTGACAGAAGATAAGAAATGGGTTTGATTTACGACGTGCGTGCATGGTCACTAAGTGAAACCCATCACCCAACAGGAGTTTGGGGACAATACTTGATTTTTATTGGATGCTTGGTAGGGGTTCAGAAGCCGAGTCGTGGTGGAGGCCAGATCGATGCTCCCTCATGGAATGCCATCTAGGCGGGGGTTCTAGATGTTGCCGTGCCCAACGGAGAAAGATGATGCCCGGTTACGCCGGATAATCGCCAACTGTTGAGTTGGTTGTGGCCAATGGGTCGTAATAATCAGAACACGCTTGAATGGTTGTGATAGTTGCACCTAATTATGGGAAAAAATTATGTCGCACGGTATAGGATGTATCATAACAGTTTGGTCTTAAAATTGGGACCCATGTGATTAAAATGATGTGTTTCAATTATTAAATTGTGCTTGCTGCATTGATGATGGTATATATGTTGAGCTAACGTGCAAGAACGCGCCGAGGCAAGGTAAGATCTGTATGGTGTGTGCTTAGGACCACATTTGAGGCGAATTTGCATCCTAATTGGGGCTTAGGGTTTGACTCGCTGAGATCTTATCTTACCTCGTCGTGGGCTAACCTTTTTCAGGGCCGTAGCGTGGAGATTTGCTGAGTGCGGATGTGGTGGGTGCGAGATGCGACACCTTTTGGCTGCCTTTGCCATTAGTGAAGTTTAAGGTGACCCTGATTTCTGAGGTTTTTGAGAGGGTTGGTTGGAAGTTGCTAGTGTAAGGATTTGTAAATCATTAAACTTCCTAGGGACAACAATGGGTAAATAAGTCATGTTTTTTTTTGTGTGGGAAAATCACGATTGTGTTTTACTATTCCCGTGTTTATTTAATTTGCTTCCGCATGTGCTTAATTGAAAGATAAAAAGAAAGGGGTCGGCAACACGTTCTGGGACGTCGCATTTTCAATCAACCGCCTAGGGATGTGCACATACCCAGGGTTCGGGGCGTGACAGGTACTGAAGGAGATAGACTACAAGCCCTCCTACTTCCCTATTCCCAGGACCAAGACCCGTGAGTTAATGGTGATCACTATTTGGGTCGATGAAGGTCTCCGTCATTGGGTACCTCATCGCTTCAAAGCGTGGTTCATCACTTATACTAACGGGGCTCGAGAGGGTCCTTTACAGGGTTTTGATGGACTTGTCGTCGAAACCGAGGATGGGGAGGTAGCTCATCCTATGGACATCGACATCCCAAATGGTGTCATGGAGGATCCGGAGCCCTAGGCAGAGGGGCCCGGAGTATAGGTTGTCTTGTAGTTTCTTTTTGGGTCAGACTTATGTTTATAGACCTGTAAGACTAACTTGGCATGTATATAAAGAGTGGGTTGTGAAAGAGGCGTTAGTATGTTTTGACTATCCTTGTGTTTGATGGTTGTCTGGGTGTTTGTTTAATTCTCTTCCACATGTGCTTAATTGAAAGATAAAAAGAAATGGTTGGCGATGCGTCATGAGAATGTTGCATTTGAATTGACTGCCGAGGAGTGCGCGTGCGCCTGGGGTTCGGGGTGTGACAGAGATATACTTCATATTGATTGCAATATATGCTCTGATAAAGGGCTGAGTCTTAAGATCCAGGAAATTGTTTCCAACTAACATGGATGTTTGAAGCAGCTTTAGGGTTGACTGGAGGAGAAGGAATTTTCAAAGCGAGCTGTGAAGCAGTTCTTGGTGTCGTCAAGAAAAATAAAGACATAATCCTGATGCTACTACAGGATTTTATCTGGGAGCCACTTGTAGAACGGTCTAGGGGAGACATTCACGATGATGCAGCAATTGGGGGTGAAGAGACAAAGGCATGAAGTTGGCTGTGAGCTTAAGCTTATTCACATCTTGAGTGCGAGAAATTCGTGCTCCCCTTAGGTACTTATCAATTTTGACTTAGTTTTTGTATCTGTTTTAGAATTGAAGTTTAGGCAATTGAAATTTAAGAAACTAGCCTTCAAACTTGCTTGATGCACTCGATTCTTAAAGTACATTAGACTGCTTCAATATATCTTCCAAAAGGAGTGTTATGTACCGAGAGATGTATGGTAAATTTGTAGAAGAAATCTGAAGTGCATTATGAACAAAAATCAACACACAATAAACTATCACCATCGGTCGTGTTTAATAAATGAAGACTATTATTAGCAACGTGTCTAGTCCTAACGGGTTAAAGAGTGTCATTTATGTTTTAGCATTGATAAGAAATTGTTTATCATTATAATAAAAAATAGATGACTGCGACTTATTGCGACATTTCTACCCACCTTTGTATTTCTCCTTTAATATTAGACTGTTGATAAAAATAATTTTAATGTTAGACTGCTTCTTATTTACTACTTCATGAGTCATTAGTTTATTAGTGTCATTGCTGAATCTGTCTTTCAGTTGGCACGACCGAATTGAGTGGTGTTTCCACCGTGTACGACGCAATACATGGTGCCCCTCATAGTACTATGTGGAGTTAGTGATCATTCGTTGGCAATAATATCTGTAAACAATTAGCTGCACCACGATGAACTCGTTAATTATGTATCAGATGTTTTTCTTATGTGCTCAACAAATATAAACTCGTTTTTGCTCTATTATGTTGAGTTGATCAAGAGCTTTCTATCCTTATTCTACATGAGACAGTCGTAAAGTCAATCGTTGCTGAAGCAACTTGTAGTGTGGAAAAAGTAGGTGCTTCTTTTGAAATTCAGGCTTGTGACTTTTCTCAAGTAAAAGTTTGGGTAGTTGAAAAAGCTCAAGAGGCAACTAACTGGATTGAGCAACATGGAAGGATCATCGATGCTCTTAGGGGCCATCTGATACCAGAAATAAGTGCCTGGAGAAATCTAAGTATTCTAGGAGAAGCTTTGTCCCTTTCATCAGCAGTCCTGGGGGTTGGGGTTCCACTTAATGCTATTCTAGGCCTGACATAAGTATAATGCACTGTTTTAGAAAGGGAACTCTTGTCATGCCTGAACCCCGGGCATGCGAACATCCCTTGATGGTCTACTAAAATGCGATGTTTCCAGGACACATCGTCGGCCCCTTTCTTTTTATGCACATACGGAAGTGAATTAAACAGATACCCTGACAACTATGAAACACATGGGTAGTAAAAACCAGCTAACACATTTTTCATAAAACACACTTTATATACATGTCAGGTTGGCCCTACAAGTTTATATACAGAAGTCTGACTCAAAAAGAGACTACTAGCCAACCTACACTATAGGCCCCTCAGCCTCAGGCTCTAGATCCTCCACATATGGGATGTCGATGTCTATAGGATGCCCTATTTCTCACTTCCCGGTCCTGACGGGAGGCCCATCAAAATCCTACAGAGGACCCTCCCAAACCCCGTTAGGATAGTTAATGTACCACGCTTTGAAACGATAGGGTACCTAGGCTATGCATGACAACGTTTCTGTTCCTTTGGATTTCTGTTCTTTTGTTCCTCGGAACAAAAAAAAGAACAAAAATCCGTTTGGTAAAGCCAAGTTGTTTTTCTGTTCTCTGAAATAGAAAGTTAGCCCGAGAATGGTAATGGAACAGAAACGAGAAACAAAAAAAGTTGCTTCTTGTTCTCGAGAACAAAAATAAGAAACAACTTATGTAACCCTAACTTCTCTTTTGCTCCCTTCTCAGGTTATGCCCCTTCTCATCTCAGCTCTCCCTTCGTTCGCTTGCCTCTCTTCGATCTCATCACCTCTAGTCGCCTCTCTTTGGTCCCGTCGCTGCTGGTCCTGTCGCTGTCGGTCCCGTCATCACCGGTTGTTGTCACTGGTCTCGTGGCCTCCATTATTGTAGCTTTTGGTCAACTCTCTCTGGTCCCGTGCTCATAGCCTTTGGTCGCCTCTCTCCAATCTGGTCATTACCTCTCTTCGGTCCATCGTCTTCGATCGCAGTTCTCTTTGGTGGCGTTGCCTCCAGTTGGGTCACCTCTCTTTGAGCTGATTGCCTCCAGTACCGTTGCCTCCACCTTTCTTCAGTGCCGTCATTTCTAATCCCATCGTCTCTGGTTGCTTCACTTTGGTCGCGTCGCTTTGGTTGGGTCGCCTCTCTCTAATCTCGCAGCTTGTAGTCCCGTTGCCTTCGATCGCCTCTTTCCGATCCCGTTGCCTCTAGTCCCGTTGCCTCCGGTCACCTTTCTCCAGCCGCATCACCTTTGGTTGCATCGCCTCGTGGTCATCTTGCCCTAAATTAGGTTTATTGCTTTGATTCCTTTTCATTGTACCTGTTCTACTGGTGATTCTCACTTTTTCTGAAGTTGAATCTGCTGGTTGCAGTGCCGTTGCCTCTGATCACCTCTTTTCGATCCCGTTGCTTCTAGTCCCGTCGCCTTTGGTCACATTTCTTCGGTCGCATCGCCTCTGGTCATGTCGCCTCGTGGTTGTCTTGCCCTAAATTAGGTTTATTGCTTTGATTCCTTCTCATTGTACCCGTTCTAGTGGTGATTCTCACTTTTTTTGAAGTTGAATCATGTTGCCTCCATCGCGTTGCCTCTGTTTGTACTCGCCTCTCTCACGTTGCTTCCCTCGTGCTTGTGTTGCCCTTGATTCTCACATATATCAGCTAGGCTGACTAACACAAACTAGAGCCAATATGATGAACAACACCAAAATTCTGGTGCACTTTTCTCTATGCTTCTTTGTCTCTCAAAACCAGTGGGAGTATGATTTGAAATGAGACAGTTGTGTACGTGTGTGCATGTGCATGTGTGTGAGTAGTTGAAGTTGTCAATGCTCTGTTTTAGCGATAGGCTGTGATAAAGGCTCTGTTTTAGCCAACAAGACTAGGGTGGTATAGGGCAAGCGTAGTATGTTTGGATGGCAATGTACGACCTACACAAAAGTTGCAATGACTGAAGGTATAGTGGCATTTACACATTGAAAGGAAAAAAGTAACTCAAAGTGAAAATGGCATTCCTCTGAGTGCACTAAGGAACATTTCAGGTTCTAGATTATGACACAAAAGGACAAATATACTGACATTTTTAGGAACTTTTATGCATTGGGTAGCTGTCCAAGGTTTAGAGTTGGATCCATTGATTCTGGTTTGATGCTTATAGCTGCTATAATGACATTTTTATGCACTGAATAGCTATCCAAGGTTTAGAGATAATATCATCCTATAACTAGATTTGGTACTTGTATCGTTCTTTAGTCTAAAAAATGGTGATGAGAAAAGAAGAAAGCATCATGTGGCAGCAGTTGAATGGTATTAGCACGTTATATATATCTATATTGATTTTCTTGTATTTGTGTGATGGCCTAGGTGCTATGGAAGATGAATCAAATAGTGTGTCTAATGGAGAGGTAGCAACGGTTGAATGGATAGGAACTTTGCTCTATATGGAGATCCAGAGTATCCATTTGGACCTACACAAGACAAGGTTGCAAATATGATCGCAAGGGATCGGAATATGCAAGAGATTCCATGACTTTTTATTTCCGACTTTTGCGATGTGTTTTTTTTTTTGTTGAAAACTTTTGTGATGTGTTTGTAAACTATTATGAATACATTTTTATTAATAGTATTAAGGTCATTCAATTCTATCTCCATGAGCACAAATGCCATTGAATGTATCATAAATATGGACAAACAGAAGAGAAGTAGATTGTAAGCTATTGTATAGTTGACACTTCAAGACCTACAAACCGCCGTCCGAAGCTTGCATCCTAGTCAAGAAAGAAAAAAAGCAAAAGAGGAGAGGAAAAACACCTCCATTCATCAAAATTAGCCAAAATCTTATAAGCTTATGTGAAACATGAAAATGAAATAGTTTGTAATTTGGAAGAAGCAAGGTAAAAAGTAGCATCAAGATGGGATGCATCGACGGCTCAAAATGCAAGAGACTGATGTCTTTACTAAGTGTTTTAGGAGCATACTATGAACTAAATGCATAATGACAGCAAAGCCACGCCGCGCCATGCATGCACCATTCCAATAGTTGGAAATTTCTAACCCAACCCGACATCCATGTCAAGATTAGAAGACTAAAATCCCCAAGTCATGCATGCACTAGAATTACATTTTTTTTAAAGAGTAAAAACTTAGTCCTAAGGAAATCACTACAAATTAATTTGGTTGACAATATCCCTTGTGCTTTTTTCACAATATTTGCTATACCAAACATTAAAATTCGAAAAAAGAAAATACATTATTGAGAATTATAGTTCAAAACTTCAGTTTGTGAATATTGATTCCAACAAAGTGCTACCTAAATTCAATAGGCTATAAATTACATGAGTCAAGATCCTCACACACGGATATAAGATAATAGCTCATGTTCCATTACAATACCACTTATGTTATAGGTTCATCTTTGACTAGAATTCTTATACCTAAGCAAATGTATTATTAATCTAATAATATTTGGATCTTGTCAATTTTATGTAATATCTAATCTATTCCTTTTTCTTATTTATAAATTTTTTTATAAAAAAATTAAAATTTGGAATAGAAATTTTGTGTAGTTTTCAAATGGGAATTTGTTCTTTAACTATTCCAGAAATAGAAATTTTGTGCAGTTACTAAACGGGTTCTTTTGTTTAGAAATTGTTCCCTGGAATAGAAATAGAAAAGAACTATTTTTGAAAAAAACTCTTCTCCAACCAATAAATGTTGTCATGTGTAGCCTAGTGACGAAGACCCTCATCGACCAAAATAGTGGTCTCAACTAACTCATGGGTTAGGTTGGTCCCGGGAATAGGCAAATAGGAGGTCTCATGGTCTATCGTCTTTGTAACCCCAAAACCAGCAAGAAGCCTCTCCATTCTAAGGACTTGAAAAGATTTAACCACGGCAGGGTGAGATAAAATCTCAGCGAGTCAACTCCCTAAACTTCGATTAGGATGAGAATTCACCTAGAGGCAGCTTAAATAGGCGTCGCATACAAACTTACCTCGCTCAAGCACCTCCTGCACATTAGCTCATTACATATATCATATGCATACAACAAACGTATTCAATAATTGGAACACCTCATATCATTAATCAAATATTCATAGGGGTCTCGATTATAAGGTAAAACCGTTATGACACGTCCCATTCCATACCACACAATTTTGCCTTATAATCATGCGCAACTATCTCAATCACTTAGGCGTGTCCAATTATTTATGACCCACTGGCTATGGCCAACTTAACAGTTGACTGTCATTCGGCATAACCGGGCGTCATCTCGCTCTGTCAGGCACAACAATGTTTACATCTAGATGATATTCCATAAAGGAGCATCGACCTAGCCTCTACTACGACCGGCATCTATTGACATGGGGCATCTGAACTTAATCAGGCATCGCCTCCCCAACTCTTGTTGGGTGACGGGTTCCGATAATGATCACATGCACATCCATACTCGGCCAAGAATATCGTGCTTTGCGCTCAAATACTTTAATTTCAAATAATGAACTTGGCCAATTTTCTTCATATTAAAAATTCCCGATAAAATAATTCTGCGTGGTCACGCATTTAAATTGAACCATAAAACGTGGTACACTCATTTCAAAATTCCACGATTTTATATATTATATAAAAAATTTTGTCCTAAAAAATTGACACCCGATATTTTTCTAATTAAATACCCATAAAATCAATTTTTGCAATAATATTTGCCAATCATCATCAAGCACTCAATTGCATAAATAAACAGTCAAATTCACATAGAAACTCAACCACGACGATCAGCGTAAAATTCTAATAAACGGCTATCTTGTCACAATTTACACCGATAAGAATTAATTAAATAAATCTCGAAAAATAAATTATTTAAATTTATTTAACTTAATTACGATTAAATAATCTAACCATAGTTAAATAAATAACCCTAGTCAACTAAACTAACCTAGGGTAGTTAATCCTAACCAAACTAACCCCTAACCAAACTAATTTAATTATCTAGTTTCTTAAACTAAACTAACCAACTAACTAGTTACACTAACTAAATTAACAGTAATCCTAATTAAGGCTAAACTAATCTAACTAAGTGCGATTAACTTCCTAATAAGAGATTAGGGTGTTAACTTACCGGAATTCAACGGTGTTGACACCTAAATTTTACAATTTTATTGTGTACAAAATTAGGAATTTGTCACTAAAAAAAAACAACAAAAAAAGAGAAAAAAGAGAAAATGTGGAAGGGGCTGGGCTGGATCTCGCCTTGGCTCGGCCCATGCCACCTTCTCCCTCCTCCATCTTCGCTTGTGAAACCCTAGGAGGAGGGGCGTCAACGAAGAGGGGGGAGAACAGGAAGCATCGAGGGGAGGGAGGAAACACAGAGCAAGACATAAGTGGAGAGAGAGCTCGGTAAAGAGAGCAGGAGCAAGAGAGAGAGAGAGAGAGAGAGAGAGAGAGAGAGAGAGAGAGAGAGAGAGAGAGAGAGAAGCAGAGAATTTGGGGGGGAGGATGGTCGCCGAGCCATCGTATGCCTCAACTCGTCTTAGCCGAGCCGCCGCCCTCCTGCCCGATGCCGCTCAAATCGCCGCTCGCGCATTGTTGCCTCTGAGTGCTGATGCCCACGCTTGCACCTCAGCTTCGCAAGTCACCGCTGAGTCCTAACGACGGCAGATCTGAGCTGGTCGTCGCTCCATTGCCGAGCAAGCCTCGCATCGGCCCTCGCCTTCGTGGTTGCCGCTTGCCCGCCCGCGTCGGTCACTACCTTCTCACACCAGCCACCGCACTTCCATTTGTCGTCACCGTCTTCGAACGCCGCACCCTTACTCGCTCGTTCGTCACCAGTGACGCCCTTGCTGCCCGAGCCGCTTCAGCCTCTACTGCCTCCGCCATTAACACTCTGCTACCTCCGTAGTTGGACGCTACGTTGCCGTTCTGCCAGCCATCGTCGTGCTCCGCCTCACCTGCAACCCCCAAGATCCCAGCGAAGCTACTGCTGCCCTTGCTTTGCCCATGATTTGTCCGCCTGACGCCGCTCCTCAACTGCGACCTGACGCAGCCCTCGTAGCGCCTTTGCCCATGACATCGCCGCCGTCCTTGCTGCTGCTACCATCGTCCACCGCCCACCGCGCTGCAGTTGCCGAGTCACTGGTGTCTCGAGGGTCCTCCTTCGGCATCGCAGATGCCGTGGAGAGAGGGCCGCTTCAAAACTGGGTCTTGGCCTGGTTGGGCGAAAGTCACGAACCGAGTAGGGTTTTCTCACATCCGGGCCGAGTATACTTAGGTTAGGTTTGGGCTGGTTTAGGACGTGGGCTTGTGGGCTTGGGTTGGTGTACTGTCGACTTGAGGGCCTGGTTTGTTTTAAAAAGAAAGGAGGGGGACCTCTTGGGCTGGGCCCAAGCTTTGGGCCCACTTAGGCCTACCGAATCGAACTCGGGTTCGGTCGGAGACGGAACTTGATTCGCGTCGACCGAGCCGAACCTGGTCGGGTTGGACCGGATTGGACCCGGTCCGCAAAAAAAAAGTAAAAAAAATTATTTAAAAATAATTAAAAAAATTCGAAAATTAAAAAATGATGGGGTTTGGTTAGGAATTGTCATATTTTGCATTCTTAGTGTAATTAGGCCTTTACTTGCTCGTATTTTGATTATATCGTATGTTTAATTTATATATCTAATTATGTTTAATTACATGTATTTAATTTTACTGCAATTAGGATCTTGATAGCTATGATCGTTACTTTAATGATTGCGCACCCGCATGATCACTTCACATGTTAGTGGGTAAATCAATCCAATCTGTCTGACAAAAATTCTTTCTTTTGAAATGAACAAGATTAGGTACTGAAAGGGCACTAATTGATTAATTAGTGTAATCAAGTTCCCGACCCTAGATTCTCTAGTTGCGTAGGAAGGGAGATATACTCCCATGCCTCGCTTGGTTTCTAGCCGACCCCAATAGGCTAATGGTGATTCCTTTTTGTAAAATTCTTGAAAATACCCTAATGTCACTCGGGGTATGGGCTTGGGAGAGCATGCGCCTAATCATGGGCCTTAGGCCCGTCCTTTAGGCAATACCCCTAAACCTATTCCTCCCCCCGAGGGGTAGGTCATGACAAATGGCAACGAGCTCATGGCGACGGCAATGCAAAGATGGTGAAGACTTGAGCCTACAACGTCTCCAACAAAGGACCAACCAGGGTTGAAAAAGGCCTAGCAAGTCTCAACCAAGGGCTGAGATTCGGTCTTGAGGTTGCTGGATCGGGGACGGCATCAGGGACAAGCGGTGATCACGCCTCGAACCTCGAGCATGTGCCTATCTCTCGATGGTCGATAAAATTTGCAACGTCCCAGGACGCATCGCCGACCCATTCATTTTACTGCACATGCGGAAGCGTATAAACTAATCTCCTAATGATAACATACATGAGATAGAAAAACAAGACAACAAATTTCAAATCGAACACATTATTAAAAACTACAATCTGGTTTACAAACATATGCTAACTATAGGGTCTAAGTACAGGAGGTCTATTTCTAAAAAGAACTTCTGAGCCACCCATGCTCCTGACTCTTCCGCCTCCAACTCCAAGTTCTTCATACTAGGGACTTGAAAAGTTAAGCCCACGACGGGGTGAGACAATATCTCAGCAAGTTTACCTCTTAAACCCTGACTGGGAAGGAAATACGCCTAGAGGCAGTCTATGCACACAATACAAAAGACTTACCTCACCTTAGTTCCCTCTTCCATGTTAGCATAATTCATATATCACATAAGTGCAGTAACAACACTCGAGCATTTGGAATGTCTCATTTCAATCTTAGTCAATCAATCAATCAATCAATCAATCAATCAATCGATCCATCATTCAATCAAACAATCTCTCACATGGGTCCGATTATAGGGCCAAATCGTTATGACATGTCTTGTACCATGTCACACAGGTTCGTCCCATAATTAGGTGCGGACAATTCATATTAGTGATTCCATCCACACCCGATATTCACTCTCAATATTCAAATTCTCAATCCAACCTCAACATCCCCACTCAATATTTCGACTCAATACTCAATACCAGGCTCAAGGTTCTAGAGGTGCCCCCTCCCCACAAAGTTCCAACATCGCGTGGTACTTAGTCCCCGACCACAATTAATCATAGTATGAGGTACTAGAGGTGGCTCTCACGAATTTACATTGTCGTGTAGCACTTTGTTCTTGACTATACTAATCAATAGCTCAAGGCACTAGAGGTGGCTCCCACGAAATCATGTTGTCCTATAGCACTTAGTTCTTGGCCATGAAAAGCACTAGTACAAGGTTCTAGAGGTAACTCACATGAGGTCTCGCTATCGTGTAGCACTTAGTTCTTGACTATGCAAGACAGTACTGCAAGGCTTCTAGAGGTGGCTCCCATGTCACTCAAGTCATCATGTATCACTTAAACCTTGACTACAAATAAGCTACGATATAAGGTACTAGAGGTAGCTCACCCGAAATCTCATTATGTATAGCACTTAGTTCTTTACTAGCTCACAACCCATTGGGTTTCCTCAACACAACACATGTCATCTCAACTTTCAATAGTCATCTTGCCCCGACTATACACCATCACACGATCATTCAATACCGGCAAAGGATATTGTGCTTCACACACAAATTCCTTAATTAAAATAACGAACTTGGCCTATTTTTATTGTGTTAAAAATACCCAATAAAAATAATCGTGTGTGGGTACATGGTCAGTTTGAGCCAAAAATACTATATCTTTCTTTTAAAAAATCCCACTATTTATTATAGTGCCTAAAAATATTTTTGATGTTAAAAATCAATGCCCGATATTTTTTGAAAAAAATACCACGGTTACACAATTTTTGGATAAATACCCAACATTACAATCACCACTCAATTTGCACAAAATAGTGTTCAATTAAATAAACCAAGTACACCATTGCAATCGGCACGAAATTCCGGTCACTGGCTATCTCGGTATAATTTTCGAAAAATGATAAATAATTAAATAAATACTAAAAATAATTAAATAAATACAATTAATTACCAAAAATGCAAACTTAGTCCATAAATGCTTAATTAACCACCCGAATGGGCCAGGAAAATTTCTAAACCTATCTAGATAAATAGTACAACTTATCTAGTCCCTAATTAGACTATTCTAACCACCTAACATTCGCAATTGAACAATTAAATCATTGATCCATTCTAACTAACCACCTAAACCCTAATTAACATAAGCTAAACACCCCCTAAGCATCATTAACTCCATAAGCAGAGTTTAGTGAGTAAACTCATCGGTTTAGCACAAAACCTGGTTCACGGCGATGGCGATGCGACAGCGGTCAAAACTTGAGCTTATGGTGACGCCAAATGGAGCTTGGGAGGGCCCAAAAAAGGCCCAGCAAGCCTCGGCTAAGGACTGGAAATTGGTTCTGCCCCCGCTCGGTTCTAGAGCTGCTGGTCAGCTCGGCTTGGGGGTTGCTAGCGGAATTGACGAGTTGGATTGGCAATGTTGGGGGTTGGTCGAAGTTGGCGGTGGAGCTAGGTGGTCTAGCCGGTGGAGTAGGATGTTGGAACGCTGAAGTTGGGCGGAGGCGTCGCTGCTATTGTCAACGCCAAAAGGCTTTGACGGGGCGTTTGACTCGGTTGAGGCGATGGCATGAAGAAGATGGAAGTGGGGATGGTTGGTCGAAGAAGCGGTTGCAAGGTGGCGACTGAATGGGGCAGAGACCGAGCGGAGGAGTGGGTCGAGGTTGCATGCGAAGGGAATGGAGCAGGGGCTGGCTTCGTGACTGTTGGCAGCGAGCTAGGGAATCTGTGGAGGAGTCAACGTTGGGGCTTCGCTGGAGCGCTAGAGATGACTCGGTGGAGAGGGAGATGGACGTGTGGCAGCGTGAAGAGAGATTGTGGGGTTGTTTTGGTGAGGTAGAGACGGGCAGACGTCGTAGGCATGTCAATGGAATTCCAATGGAGAGCTGGCTTCTTCGAAGGAACAAATGAAAGAAAGCAGAAAACAAAGGGGTCAGGGGAAGCTGCGCCCATGAAGGGAAAGAGGGGGAAGAGATGAGGGAGAGAGGGGACATGGGGGAGGGATAGTCCAGAATAAAAATCTAAAGTAATGCATGTCCCCCTTATCTTTAGCCCATCTTCAGCTAACAACATCAATTGGTCACCCTAAGGCCAATTTCTTTACAAAACTTCATCAACTAGAGCTAAATTGAGGACCAAAATGCAGCTGCCCCTCAAGCCTACAAATTTCATCAATTTGGACTTCATTTTCTTCACCAAAATCCCCAATTTGATGGCCAAATTTGTTGAGGAGGGTGCCCATGCCCATTTCCACACTTGTCTTCACAAACTAGTCCTTTTAGGCCAAAAATCCACTTGAAAATGGCCAACTGAATTTCCTTTCTTTTTCGAATCATCCAAAGTTGATTTTCCTAAAAAATCTCGGGCTCGCCAAAAATTTCTTGAAGGATGTGCGATGCGGGATCTCCAATTTCTAGCTGGCCTTCCTGCCAGAATTTCCATCTAATGTATATATTATATTGAGAGGAAGGCCTCAGAAGAAGAATTGCGAGGAAAATCAGAGGAACGGCATAGTAGCAGCATTTTCTGCAGTAATATGCACGCGCATTCTATATGGGTCAGTGCATTTTGGCGATGCGGTATCTCCAATTTTCGGTCGGCCTTCCTATCGAAATTTCCATCTAATCTATGTATTATATCAAGAGGAGGGCCTCAGAAGAAGAATTGCAATCAGACGAACGACATAGTAGCAGCATTTTCTGCAGTAATATGCATGCGTATTTTGTATGGGTCGGTGCATTTTGGCGATGTGGTATCTCCAATTTCCGGCCGGGCTTCCTGTCAGAATTTCAATCAAATGTATGCATTATATCGAGAGGAAGGCCTCAGAAGAAGAATTGCAACGAAAATCAGAGCAACGACACAGTAGCAGCATTTTCTGCAGTAATATGCACGTGCATTCTATATGGGTCGGCACTTTTTGGCGATGTGGTATCTCCAATTTTCGGCTTGCCTTCCTACCAAAATTTCCATCTAATGTATATATTATGTCGAGAGGAAGGCCTCGGCAGAAGAATTACGATGAAAATCAGATGAATAGCACAGTAGCAGCAATTTCTGTAGTAATATGCACTCGCATGCCCATTTTGGCGATGCAATATCTTTAATTTACGATTGGCCTTCCTGCCGGAATTTCCATTGAATGTATATATTATATCGAGAGGAAGGCCTCAAAAGAAGAATTGCGACAAAAATAAGAGCAACGGGATAGTAGCAGCATTTTCTGTAGTAATATGCATGTAGATTCTGTTCGAGTCGGCGCATTTTGGCAATGCGGTATCTCCAATTTTAGGCTAGCCTTCCTGCCAGAATCTCCATCAAATGTATATATTATATCGAGAGGAAGGCCTCAAAAGAAGAATTGCGACGAAAATCAGATGAACAACACAGCAGCAGCAATTTCTACAGTAATATGCATGCGCATTCTGTATTGGTCGGCCCATTTTGGCGATGCGGTATCTCTAATTTACGACTGGCCTTCTTGCTGGAATTTCCATCGAATGTATATATTATATCGAGAGGAAGGCCTTAGAAGAAGAATTGCGACAAAAATAAGAGCAACGGCACAGTAGAAACATTTTATGTAGTAATATGCACGCGGATTCTGTTCGAGTCGGCGCATTTTGGCAATGCGGTATCTCCAATTTCAGGCTAGCCTTCTTGCCGGAATCTCCATCGAATGTATATATTATATCGAGAGGAAGGCCTCAAAAGAAGAATTGCGACAAAAGTCAGAGGAAGAGCATAGTAGTAGCATTTTCTGTAGTACTATGCACGCGCATTCTGTATGGGTTGGCGCATTTTGGCGATGCGGTATCTCCAATTTCCGTCCAGCCTTCCTGTTGAAATTTCCATCTAATCTATATATTATATCAAGAGGAGGGCCTCAGAAGAAGAATTGTGACGAAAATCAGAGGAACGGCATAGTAGCAGCTTTTTCTATAGTAATATGCATGTGCATTCTGTATGGGTCGGCACATTTTAGCGATGCGGTATCTCCAATTTTTGATTGGCCTTCCTGTCGGAACCTCCATCGAAGCTATATATTATATCGAGAGGAAGGCCTCAGAAGAAGAATTGCGACAAAAATCAGAGCAACGGCACAGTAGCAGCATTTTCTGTAGTAATATGCATGCGGATTCTGTACGAGTCGGCGCATTTTGGCAATGCGGTATCTTTAATTTCCGGCTGGCCTTCCTGCCAGAATCTCCATCAAATGTCTATATTATATAAGAGGAAGGCCTCAGAAGAAGAATTGCGAGGGAAATTAGAGGAATGGCATAGTAGCAGCGTTTTTTGCAGTAATATGCACGCGCATTCTGTATAGGTTGGTGCATTTTGGTGATGCGGTATCTCCAATTTTCGGCTGGCCTTCCTGCCGAAATTTCCATCTAATGTATATATTATATTGAGAGGAAGGCCTCATAAGAAGAATTACAATGAAAATCAGAGGAAGGGCATAGTAACAACATTTTCTGTAGTAATATGCACACGCATTATTTATGGGTTGGCGCATTTTGGCGATGCGGTATCTCCAATTTCCGGCTGGCCTTCCTGTCAAAAATTCCATCTAATCTGTATATTATGTCGAGAGGAAGGCCTCGGCAGAAGAATTATGACGAAAATAAGATGAATGGCACTGTAGCAGCAATTTTTGTAGTAATATGCACGCAGATTCTTTATTGGTTGGCCCATTTTGGCGATGCGGTATCTCTAATTTTTAGTTGGCCTTCCTGCCATAATTTCCATCGAATGTATATATTATATCGGAAGAAGAATTGTGACGAAAATTAGAGGAACGACACAGTAGTAGCATTTTCTGCAGTAATATGCACGTGCGTTCTGTATGGGCCAGGGCACTTTGGTGATGCGGTGTCCCCACTTTTCGGCTGGCCTTCATGCTGGAATTTCCATCTAATCTCTATATATTACCCTAGTTATGAACCGAGATCTACTGCTAGTTATTATGTATGAATTGTTATGGAAAATGGTGGATATCATAACTAGGTTGTACAAAAACCTAAAAAGAGCTAGAAGCGCATTGTGAGTATGCACATGAAGTAGAAGAAATCTTGATGAAAGCGGTAATTGAAATGATAACTTTTGAGTAGATAATATCTTGTATGGTGAGAGAAATTGTTGATAAGGTGACATCTCCTATAATTAGTCTTAGCTCAACCACTATGATTCTTTTTCCTTGGAAGTTGTATTGAATGATTCTTGCCAATGTAGAGATAGTCCTAAAAGCTTGGGAACTCTAGGAATTGAGAGAGATGAAAGAGGTAATCTAAAGATACAGAGTTATTTTTGCCCAAGTACTATTCACATCGTCTTTTTCTAGGATAACAATGATGCTCCATCTTCCAAGATATTGACAGAATGAATGAGTAGGTAGCTGCCATCTTGAAGATGCAAAAGGCTTGATTAGGTAAGTTGTAAGTCCTTTGTAAAAAAGAAACTTAAAGAAGAAAGTTTGAGGAAGTGGTATTTTAACACCATTTCTCAGTTTGGCTTGAATGTCTTTATAGTAGTTTTATATAAGGAAAGTCTTGTGACTTTGTTATTCATGTGTTATATGAGAAAATTCTATTCATTGTTCGATGGCGATGAGAGAGATGGTGGTTGAAAAAGGGAAATATGTCATTTGATGTGTTGTGACCTACCCATTGGGAGAAGGAAGAGGTTTAGGAGTAACGCTTAAAAGACGGGCGTAATGACCCATAATTTAGACCTATGGGGTTTAGGTTTAGGCCCAGGCCTAGGCCCAGGGCCCAGGGCCCAGGCCCAGGCCCAGGCCCAGGCCCAGGCCCAGGCCCAGGCCCAGGCCCAGGCCCAGGCCCAGGCCCAGGGCCCAGGGCCCAGGCCCAGGCCCAGGCCCAGGCCCAGGCCAGGCCCAGGCCTAGGCCCAGGCCCAGGGCCCAGGCCCAGGCCCAGGCCCAGGCCCAGGCCCAGGCCCAGGCCCAGGGCCTCAGGCCCAGGCCCAGGCCCAGGGCCAGGCCCAGGCCTAGGCCTAGGCCCAGGCCTAGGCCCAGGCCTAGGCCTAGGCCTAGGCCCAGGCCCAGGCCCAGGCCCAGGCCCAGGCCCAGGCCCAGGCCTAGGCCCAGGCCCAGGCCCAGGCCCAGGCCCAGGCTCAGGCCCAGGCCCAGGCCCCAGGCCCAGGGCCCAGGCCCAGGCCCAGGCCCAGGCCCAGGGCCCAGGCCCAGGCCCAGGCCCAGGCCCAGGGCCCAGGCCCAGGCCCAGGCCTAGGCCCAGGCCTAGGCCCAGGCCCAGGCCTAGGCCTAGGCCTAGGCCCAGGCCTAGGCCCAGGCCCAGGCCCAGGCCCAGGGCCCAGGCCCAGGCCCAGGCCCAGGCCCTGGCCCAGGGCCAGGCCTAGGCCCAGGCCCAGGGCCCAGGCCCAGGGCCAGGCCCAGGCCCAGGCCTCAGGCCTGGGCCCAGGCCCAGGCCTAGGCCCAGGCCCAGGCCCTAGGCCTCAGGCCCAGGCCCAGGCCCAGGCCCAGGCCTAGGCCCAGGCCCAGGCCCAGGCCCAGGCCCAGGGCCTAGGCCTGTGGGCCTGGGGCCCAGGCCCAGGCCCAGGCCTAGGCCTAGGCCCAGGCCTAGGGCCCAGGCCCAGGCCCAGGCCTAGGCCCAGGCCCAGGCCTAGGCCTAGGCCTAGGCCTAGGCCCAGGCCCAGGCCCAGGGCCCAGGCCCAGGCCTAGGCCTGTGGCCCAGGGCCAGGCCCAGGCCCAGGCCCCTAGGGCCCAGGCCTAGGCCCAGGGCCCAGGCCCAGGCCCAGGCCCAGGCCCAGGCCCAGGCCCAGGCCCAGGGCCCAGGCCCAGGCCCAGGCCCAGGCCCAGGCCCAGGCCTCAGGCCCAGGGCCCAGGCCTAGGGCCCAGGCTCAGGCCCAGGCCCAGGCCCAGGCCTAGGCCCAGGCCCAGGCCCAGGCCCAGGCCCAGGCCCAGGCCTAGGCCCAGGCCCAGGGCCCAGGCCCAGGCCTGGGCCCAGGCCCAGGCCCAGGCCCAGGCCCAGGCCCAGGGCCCAGGCCCAGGCCCAGGCCTAGGCCCAGGCCCAGGGCCCAGGCCCAGGCCCAGGCCCAGGCCCAGGCCCAGGCCCAGGCCCCAGGGCCTAGGCCCAGGCCCAGGCCCAGGCCTAGGCCCAGGCCTCAGGCCCAGGCCCCAGGGCCCAGGCCCAGGCCCAGGCCCAGGCCTGGGGCCTGGGGCCTGGGCCTGGCCCAGGCCTAGGCCCAGGGCCTAGGCCTGGGGCCAGGCCCAGGCCTAGGCCCAGGCCCAGGCCTCAGGCCCAGGCCTGGCCCAGGCCCAGGCCTAGGCCCAGGCCCAGGCCCAGGGGCCCAGGCCCAGGCCTAGGCCCAGGCCCAGGCCCAGGCCTAGGCCTAGGCCTAGGCCCAGGCCCAGGCCCAGGCCCCAGGCCCAGGCCCAGGCCCAGGCCCAGGCCTAGGCCCAGGCCTAGGCCTAGGCCCAGGCCTAGGCCCAGGCCCAGGCCTAGGCCCAGGGCTTAGGCCTAGGCCTAGGGCCCAGGCCCAGGCCCAGGCCCAGGCCTTAGGCCTAGGCCCAGGGCCCAGGCCCAGGCCCAGGCCCAGGCCCAGGCCCAGGCCCAGGCCCAGGCCCAGGGCCCAGGGCCTAGGGCCCAGGCCCAGGCCCAGGCCCAGGCCCAGGCCCCAGGCCCAGGCCCAGGCCCAGGGCCCAGGCCCAGGCCCAGGCCTAGGCCTAGGCCCAGGCCTAGGCCCAGGCCCAGGCCCAGGCCCAGGCCCAGGCCCAGGCCCAGGCCCAGGCCCAGGCCTAGGCCCAGGCCCAGGCCCAGGCCCAGGCCTAGGCCCAGGGCCCAGGCCCAGGCCCAGGCCCAGGCCCAGGCCCAGGCCTAGGCCTCCCAGGGCCCAGGCCCAGGCCCAGGCCTAGGCCCAGGCCCAGGCCCAGGCCCAGGCCCAGGCCCAGGCCCAGGCCTAGGCCTAGGCCTAGGCCCAGGCCTAGGCCTAGGCCTAGGCCCAGGCCCAGGCCCAGGCCCAGGCCCAGGCCCAGGCCCAGGCCCAGGCCCAGGCCCAGGGCCCAGGCCCAGGCCCAGGGCCCAGGCCCAGGCCCAGGCCTAGGCCCAGGCCCAGGCCCAGGCCCAGGCCCAGGCCCAGGCCTAGGCCCAGGCCCAGGCCCAGGCCCAGGCCCAGGCCAGGCCCAGGCCTAGGCCTAGGCCCAGGCCCTAGGCCTAGGCCCAGGCCCAGGCCCAGGCCCAGGCCCAGGCCCAGGCCCAGGCCCAGGCCCAGGCCCAGGCCCAGGCCCAGGCCTCAGGCCTAGGCCCAGGCCCAGGCCCAGGCCCAGGCCCAGGCCCAGGCCCAGGCCCAGGCCCAGGCCCAGGCCCAGGCCCAGGCCCAGGCCCAGGCCCAGGCCCAGGGCCCAGGGCCCAGGCCCAGGCCCAGGCCCAGGGCCCAGGCCCAGGCCCAGGCCCAGGCCCAGGCCCAGGCCCAGGGCCCAGGCCTCAGGCCCAGGCCCAGGCCCAGGGCCAGGCCCAGGCCTCAGGCCTAGGCCTAGGCCCAGGCCCAGGCCCAGGCCCAGGCCCAGGCCCAGGCCCAGGCCCAGGCCCAGGGCCCAGGCCCAGGGCCCAGGCCCAGGCCCAGGCCCAGGCCCAGGCCCAGGCCTAGGCCCAGGCCTAGGCCCAGGCCCAGGCCTAGGCCTAGGCCCAGGCCTAGGCCTAGGCCCAGGCCTAGGCCTAGGCCCAGGCCCAGGCCCAGGCCCAGGCCCAGGGCCAGGCCCAGGCCCAGGGCCCAGGCCCAGGCCCAGGCCCAGGCCCAGGCCCAGGCCCAGGCCCAGGCCCAGGCCCAGGCCCAGGGCCCAGGCCCAGGCCCAGGCCCAGGGCCCAGGCCCAGGCCCAGGCCCAGGGCCTAGGCCCAGGCCCAGGGCCCAGGCCTAGGCCCAGGCCCAGGCCCAGGCCCAGGCCTCAGGGCCAGGCCTAGGGCCAGGGCCCAGGCCCAGGCCCAGGCCCAGGCCCAGGCTCAGGCCCAGGCCCAGGCCCAGGCCCAGGCTCAGGCCTAGGCCCAGGCCTAGGCCCAGGCCCAGGCCCAGGCCCAGGCCCAGGCCGGCAGGCCCAGGCCCAGGCCCAGGCCTAGGCCAGGCCCAGGCCCAGGCCCAGGCCCAGGCCCAGGCCCAGGCCCAGGCCCAGGCCCAGGCCCAGGCCTAGGCCTAGGTCAGGCCAGGCCTCCCAGGCTCAGGCCCAGGCTCAGGCCCAGGCCTAGGCCCAGGCCCAGGCCCAGGCCCAGGCCTAGGCCCAGGCCTAGGCCCAGGCCTAGGCCAGTGGCCCCAGGCCTAGGCCCAGGCCCAGGCCCAGGCCCAGGGCCCAGGCCCAGGCCCAGGCCCAGGCCTAGGCCTAGGCCTAGGCCCAGGCCCTAGGCCTAGGCCCAGGCCCAGGCCTAGGGCCCAGGCCCAGGGCCCAGGCCCAGGCCCAGGCCCAGGCCCAGGCCCAGGCCCAGGCCCAGGGCCAGGCCCAGGCCCAGGCCCTAGGCCCAGGCCTAGGCCCAGGCCCAGGCCCAGGCCCAGGCCTAGGCCTAGGCCTAGGCCCAGGCCTAGGCCCAGGCCCAGGCCTAGGCCTCAGGCCCAGGCCTAGGCCTAGGCCTAGGCCCAGGCCCAGGCCCAGGCCCAGGCCCAGGCCCAGGCCCAGGCCCAGGCCTAGGCCCAGGCCCAGGGCCCAGGCCCAGGCCCAGGCCCAGGGCCCAGGCCCAGGCCCAGGCCCAGGCCCAGGCCCAGGCCCAGGGGCCCAGGCCCAGGGCCCAGGCCCAGGCCTAGGGCCCAGGCCCAGGGCCTAGGCCTAGGCCCAGGCCCAGGCCTCCAGGCCCAGGCCCAGGCCCAGGCCCAGGCCCCAGGCCCAGGCCCAGGCCCAGGCCTAGGCCCAGGCCAGGCCCAGGCCCAGGCCCAGGCCCAGGCCCAGGCCCAGGCCCAGGGCCCAGGCCCAGGCCCAGGGCCCAGGGCCCAGGCCCAGGCCCAGGCCTAGGCCTAGGCCTAGGCCTAGGCCCAGGCCCAGGCCCAGGCCTAGGCCTAGGCCCAGGCCCAGGCCCAGGCCCAGGCCCAGGCCCAGGCCCAGGCCCAGGCCCAGGCCAGGCCCAGGCCCAGGCCCAGGGCCAGGCCCAGGCCCAGGCCCAGGCCCAGGCCCAGGCCCAGGCCTAGGCCCAGGCCCAGGCCCAGGCCCAGGCCTAGGCCTAGGCCTAGGCCTAGGCCTAGGCCCAGGCCCAGGGCCCAGGCCCAGGCCCAGGCCCAGGCCCAGGCCCAGGCCCAGGGCCCAGGCCCAGGCCCAGGCCCAGGCCCAGGCCCAGGCCCAGGCCCAGGGCCCAGGCCCAGGGCCCAGGCCCAGGCCCCCAGGGCCCAGGCCCAGGCCTAGGCCCAGGCCCCAGGCCCAGGCCCAGGCCCAGGCCCAGGCCCAGGCCCAGGCCCAGGCCCAGGCCCAGGCCCAGGCCCAGGGCCCAGGGCCCAGGCCCAGGCCCAGGCCCAGGCCCAGGGCCCAGGCCCAGGCCCAGGCCCAGGCCCAGGCCCAGGCCCAGGCCTAGGCCCAGGCCCAGGGCCTAGGCCCAGGCCCAGGCCCAGGGCCCAGGCCCAGGCCCAGGCCAGGCCCAGGCCCAGGCTCAGGGCCCAGGCCCCAGGCCCAGGCCCAGGCCCAGGCCCAGGCCTAGGCCCAGGCCCAGGCCCAGGCCAGGCCCAGGCCCAGGCCCAGGCCCAGGCCCAGGCCCAGGCCCAGGCCCAGGCCCAGGCCCAGGCCCAGGCCCAGGCCCAGGCCCAGGCCCAGGGCCCAGGCCTAGGGGCCAGGCCCAGGCCTAGGCCCAGGCCCAGGGCCAGGCCCAGGCCCAGGCCTAGGCCCAGGCCCAGGCCCAGGCCCAGGCCCAGGCCCAGGCCCAGGCCCAGGCCCAGGGCCCAGGCCCAGGGCCTAGGCCAGGCCCAGGCCTAGGCCCAGGCCAGGCCCAGGCCCAGGCCCAGGCCCAGGCCTAGGCCTAGGCCCAGGCCCAGGGCCCAGGGCCTAGGCCCAGGCCCAGGCCCAGGCCCAGGGCCCAGGCCCAGGCCCAGGCCTAGGCCCAGGCCCAGGCCCAGGCCCAGGCCTCAGGCCCAGGCCCAGGCCCAGGCCCAGGCCCAGGCCCAGGCCCAGGCCCAGGCCCAGGGCCAGGCCCAGGCCCAGGCCCAGGCCTAGGCCTAGGCCTAGGGCCCAGGCCCAGGCCTAGGCCCAGGCCCAGGCCTAGGCCTTAGGCCCAGGCCTAGGCCTAGGCCCAGGCCCAGGCCCAGGCCCAGGGCCAGGCCCAGGGCCCAGGCCCAGGCCCAGGCCCAGGCCTAGGCCCAGGGCCCAGGCCCAGGCCCAGGCCCAGGCCCAGGGCTTAGGCCCAGGCCTAGGCCCAGGCCCAGGCCCAGGCCCAGGGCCAGGCCCAGGCCCAGGGCCCAGGCCCAGGCCTAGGCCCAGGCTCAGGCCCAGGCCCAGGCCCAGGCCCAGGCCCAGGCCCAGGCCCAGGCCCAGGCCCAGGCCCAGGCCTAGGCCCAGGCCCAGGCCCAGGGCCCAGGCCCAGGCCCAGGCCCAGGCCCAGGCCCAGGCCTAGGCCCAGGCCCAGGGCCCAGGCCTAGGCAGGCCTAGGCCCAGGCCTAGGCCCAGGCCCAGGCCCAGGCCCAGGCCCAGGCCAGGCCCAGGCCCAGGGCCCAGGCCCAGGCCTAGGCCTAGGCCCAGGCCCAGGCCCAGGCCCAGGCCCAGGCCTAGGCCTAGGCCTAGGCCTAGGCCCAGGCCCAGGGGCCTAGGCCCAGGCCCAGGGCCCAGGCCCAGGCCCAGGCCCAGGCCCAGGGCCTAGGCCCAGGCCTAGGCCTAGGCCCAGGGCCTAGGCCTAGGCCCAGGCCTAGGCCTAGGCCTAGGCCTAGGCCTAGGCCTAGGCCCAGGCCCAGGGCCCAGGCCAGGCCAGGCCCAGGCCTAGGCCCAGGCCCAGGCCCAGGCCCAGGCCCAGGCCTAGGCCCAGGGCCAGGCCCAGGCCTAGGCCTAGGGCCAGGCCCAGGCCCAGGCCCAGGCCCAGGGCCCAGGCCAGGCCTAGGCCCAGGCCCAGGCCCAGGCCCAGGCCTAGGGCCCCAGGCCCAGGCCCAGGCCCAGGCCCAGGCCCAGGCCCAGGCCCAGGCCCAGGGCCCAGGCCCAGGCCCAGGCCCAGGCCTAGGCCCAGGCCCAGGCCCAGGCCCAGGCCTAGGCCCAGGCCCAGGCCCAGGCCCAGGCCCAGGCCAGGCCTAGGCCTAGGCCTCAGGCTCAGGCCCAGGCCCAGGCCCAGGGCCCAGGCCCAGGCCTCAGGCCTCCAGGGGCCCAGGCCTCAGGGCCCAGGCCTAGGCCCAGGCCCAGGCCCAGGCCCAGGGCCTCCCAGGCCCAGGGGCCCAGGCCCAGGCCCAGGGCCCAGGGCCTAGGCCTAGGCCCAGGCCTAGGCCCAGGCCCAGGCCTAGGCCTAGGCCCAGGCCCAGGCCCAGGCCCAGGCCCAGGCCCAGGCCCAGGCCCAGGCCCAGGCCCAGGCCCAGGCCCAGGCCCAGGCCCAGGGCCCAGGCCCAGGCCCAGGCCCAGGCCCAGGCCCAGGCCCAGGCTCAGGGCCTAGGCCCAGGCCCAGGCCCAGGCCCAGGCCTAGGGCCCAGGCCCAGGCCCAGGCCTAGGCCCAGGGGCCCAGGCCCAGGCCCAGGCCCAGGGCCTAGGCCTAGGCCTAGGCCTAGGCCCAGGCCAGGCCCAGGCCCAGGCCCAGGGCCCAGGCCCAGGCCCAGGCCCAGGCCCAGGCCCAGGCCCAGGCCCAGGCCTAGGCCCAGGCCTCCAGGCCCAGGCCCAGGGCCCAGGGCCCAGGCCCAGGCCCAGGCCCAGGCTCAGGCCTAGGCCCAGGCCCAGGGCCCAGGCCCAGGCCCAGGCCTCCCAGGCCTAGGCCCAGGCCCAGGCCAGGCCAGGCCTAGGCCCAGGCCCAGGCCCAGGCCCAGGCCCAGGGCCCCCAGGCCCAGGCCCAGGGCCCAGGCCTAGGCCCAGGCCCAGGCCTAGGCCTAGGCCCAGGCCTAGGCCCAGGCCTCAGGCCTAGGCCCAGGCCCAGGCCCAGGCCCAGGCCCAGGCCCAGGCCCAGGCCCAGGCCAGGCCCAGGCCTCAGGCCTAGGCCCAGGCCCAGGCCAGGCCTCAGGCCCAGGCCCAGGCCCTCCAGGGCCCAGGCCCAGGCCCAGGCCCAGGCCCAGGCCCAGGCCCAGGCCCAGGCCCAGGCCTCAGGCCTAGGCCCCAGGCCCAGGCCTTAGGCCTAGGCCCAGGCCCAGGCCCAGGCCCAGGCCTAGGCCTAGGCCTAGGGCTCAGGCCTAGGCCCAGGGCCAGGCCCAGGGCCCAGGCCCAGGCCCAGGCCCAGGCCCAGGCCCAGGCCTAGGCCCAGGCCCAGGCCTAGGCCTAGGCCCAGGCCTAGGCCTAGGCCTAGGCCCAGGCCTAGGCCTAGGCCCAGGCCCAGGCCCAGGCCCAGGCCCAGGCCCAGGGGCCTAGGCCCAGGCCCAGGCCCAGGCCCAGGGCCCAGGCCCAGGCCCAGGCTCAGGCCCAGGCCCAGGCCCAGGCTGGCCCAGGCCCAGGCCCAGGCCCAGGCCTAGGCCCAGGCCCAGGCCTAGGCCCAGGGCCCAGGCCCAGGCCCAGGGCCCAGGCCCAGGCCCAGGGCCCAGGGCCTAGGCCCAGGCCCAGGGCCCAGGCCCAGGCCCAGGCCCAGGCTTCAGGCCCAGGCCCAGGCCCAGGGCCAGGCCTAGGCCTAGGCCCAGGCCCAGGCCCAGGCCTAGGCCCAGGCCCAGGCCTAGGCCCAGGCCTAGGCCTAGGCCTAGGCCTAGGCCCTAGGCCTAGGCCTAGGCCTAGGCCTAGGCCCAGGCCCAGGCCCAGGGCCCAGGCCCAGGCCCAGGCCCAGGCCCAGGCTCCAGGCCTAGGCCCAGGCTCCAGGCCCAGGCCTAGGCCCAGGCCCAGGGCTCAGGCCCAGGCCTAGGCCTAGGCCTAGGCCTAGGCCCAGGCTCAGGCCCAGGCCCAGGCCCAGGCCCAGGCCCAGGCCTAGGCCCAGGGCCCAGGCCCAGGCCCAGGCCCAGGCCCAGGCCCAGGGCCCAGGCCCAGGCCCAGGCCCAGGCCCAGGCCTAGGCCTAGGCCCAGGCCCAGGCCCAGGCCCAGGCCTAGGCCCAGGCCTAGGCCTAGGCCTAGGCCCAGGCCCAGGCCCAGGGGCCCAGGCCCAGGCCTAGGCCCAGGCCTAGGCCTAGGCCCAGGGCCCAGGCCCAGGCCCAGGCCCAGGCCTCCAGGCCTAGGCCCAGGCCCAGGCCCAGGCCTAGGCCCAGGCCCAGGCCCAGGGCCCAGGCCCAGGCCCAGGGCCCAGGCCCAGGCCCAGGGCCCAGGCCTAGGCCTAGGCCCAGGCCTAGGCCCAGGCTCAGGCCCAGGCCCAGGCCTAGGCCTAGGCCTAGGCCCAGGCCCAGGCCCAGGGCCCAGGCCCAGGCCCAGGCCCAGGCCCAGGCCCAGGGCCCAGGCCCAGGCCCAGGCCCAGGGCCCAGGCCTAGGCCCAGGCCCAGGCCCAGGCCCAGGCCCAGGCCCAGGCCCAGGCCCAGGCCCAGGCCCAGGCCCAGGCCCAGGCCTAGGCCCAGGGCCTAGGCCTAGGGCCCAGGCCCAGGGCCCAGGCCCAGGCCCAGGCCCAGGCCCAGGCCTAGGCCTAGGCCCAGGCCCAGGCCCAGGCCCAGGCCCAGGCCCAGGCCCAGGCCCAGGGCCCAGGCCCAGGCCCAGGCCCAGGCCCAGGCCCAGGCCCAGGCCCAGGCCCAGGCCCAGGCCCAGGCCCAGGCCTAGGCCCAGGCCCAGGCCCAGGCCCAGGCCCAGGCCCAGGCCTCCAGGCCCAGGCCCAGGCCCAGGCCCAGGGCCCAGGCCCAGGCCCAGGCCCAGGCCCAGGCCCAGGGCCCAGGCTGGCAGGCCCAGGCCCAGGCCTAGGCCTAGGCCCAGGCCCAGGCCCTAGGCCCAGGCCCAGGCCCAGGCCCAGGCCCTAGGCCCAGGCCCAGGCCCAGGCCCAGGCCTCAGGCCCAGGCTCAGGCCTAGGCCCAGGCCTAGGCTCAGGCCCAGGCCCAGGCCTAGGCCTAGGCCCAGGCCCAGGCCCAGGCCCAGGCCCAGGCCCAGGCCCAGGCCCAGGGCCAGGCCCAGGCCCAGGCCCAGGCCCAGGCCCAGGCCCAGGCCCAGGCCCAGGCCCAGGCCCAGGCCCAGGCCTAGGCCCAGGGCCCAGGCCCAGGCCCAGGCTCAGGCCCAGGGCCCAGGCCCAGGCCCAGGCCTAGGCCTAGGCCTAGGCCTAGGCCCAGGCCCAGGGCCCAGGCCCAGGCCCAGGGCCCAGGGCCCAGGGCCCAGGCCCAGGCCCAGGCCCAGGCCCAGGCCCAGGCCCAGGCCCAGGCCCAGGGCCCAGGCCCAGGCCTAGGCCTAGGCCTAGGCCTAGGCCTAGGCCTAGGCCCAGGCCCAGGCCCAGGCCTAGGCCTAGGCCCAGGCCCAGGCCCAGGCCCAGGCCCAGGGCCCAGGCCCAGGCCCAGGCCCAGGCCTCCAGGCCCAGGCCCAGGCCTAGGCCCAGGCCCAGGCCCAGGCCTAGGCCCAGGCCCAGGGCCCAGGCCCAGGCCCAGGCCTAGGCCTAGGCCCAGGCCCAGGCCTAGGCCTCAGGGCCCAGGCCCAGGCCCAGGCCTAGGCCCAGGCCCAGGCCCAGGGCCCAGGCCCAGGGCCCAGGCCCAGGCCTAGGCCCAGGCCCAGGCCCAGGCCTAGGCCTAGGCCCAGGGCTCAGGCCCAGGCCCAGGCCCAGGCCTAGGCCAGGGCCCAGGCCTAGGCCCAGGCCCAGGCCCAGGCCCAGGGCCCAGGCCCAGGCCCAGGCCCAGGCCCAGGCCCAGGCCCAGGCCCAGGCCCAGGCCCAGGCCCAGGCCCAGGCCCAGGCCCAGGCCCAGGGCCCAGGCCCAGGCCCAGGCCCAGGCCCAGGCCCTAGGCCCAGGCCCAGGCCCAGGCCCAGGGCCCAGGGCTCCAGGCCTAGGCCCAGGCCCAGGCCCAGGCCCAGGCCTAGGCCCAGGGCCCAGGGCCTAGGCTCAGGCCCAGGCCCAGGCCCAGGCCCAGGGCCAGGCCTAGGCCCAGGCCTAGGCCTAGGCCCAGGCCCAGGCCCAGGCCTAGGCCCAGGCCCAGGCCCAGGCCAGGGCCCAGGCCCAGGCCTAGGCCCAGGCCCAGGCCCAGGCCCAGGCCCAGGCCCAGGCCCAGGCCCAGGCCCAGGCCCAGGCCCAGGCCCAGGGCCCAGGGCCTAGGCCCAGGCCTAGGCCCAGGCCCAGGCCCAGGCCTTAGGCCCAGGCCCAGGCCCAGGCCCAGGGCCTCAGGCCCAGGCCCAGGCCCAGGCCCAGGCCCAGGCCCAGGCCCAGGCCCAGGGCCTAGGCCTAGGCCTAGGCCTAGGCCCAGGCCTAGGCCCAGGCCTAGGCCCAGGCCTAGGCCCAGGCCCAGGCCCAGGCCTAGGCCCAGGCCTAGGCCCAGGCCCAGGCCCAGGCCCAGGCCCAGGCCCAGGGCCCAGGCCCAGGGCCCAGGCCCAGGCCCAGGCCCAGGGCTCAGGCCTAGGCCCCAGGCCCAGGCCTAGGCCCAGGCCCAGGCCCAGGCCCAGGCCCAGGCTCAGGCCCAGGCCCAGGCCCAGGCTCAGGCCCAGGCCTGGTAACAGGCCCAGGCCCAGGCCCAGGCCCAGGCCCAGGCCCAGGCCCAGGCCTAGGCCCAGGCCTCAGGCCCAGGCCCAGGCCCAGGCCCAGGCCCAGGCCCAGGCCCAGGCCTAGGCCCAGGCCCAGGCCTAGGCCTGGCCCAGGCCCAGGCCCAGGCCTCCAGGCCCAGGCCCAGGCCCAGGCCCAGGCCTTTGGCCCAGGCCCAGGGCCCAGGCCTAGGCCTAGGCCCAGGCCCAGGCCCAGGCCCAGGCCCAGGCCTCCAGGGCCAGGGGCCCAGGCCCCCAGGGCCCAGGGCCCAGGGCCTAGGCCCAGGCCTAGGCCCAGGCCCAGGCCTAGGCCCAGGCCTAGGCCCAGGCTTCAGGCCTAGGCCTAGGCCCAGGCCTAGGCCCAGGCCTAGGGGCCCAGGCCCAGGCCCAGGCCCAGGCCCAGGCCCAGGCCCAGGGCCAGGCCCAGGCCCAGGCCCAGGCCCAGGCCCAGGCCTTCCAGGCCCAGGCCCAGGGCCCAGGCCAGGCCTCAGGCCCAGGCCCAGGCCCAGGCCTAGGCCTAGGCCTAGGCCTAGGCCTAGGCCTAGGCCTAGGCCCAGCCCAGGCCCAGGCCCAGGCCCAGGCCTAGGCCCAGGCCCAGGCCCAGGCCCAGGCCCAGGGCCCAGGCCTAGGCCCAGGCCCAGGCCCAGGCCCAGGCCCAGGCCCAGGCCTCCAGGCCCAGGCCCAGGCCTAGGCCCAGGCCAGGCCCAGGCCCAGGCCCAGGCCCAGGCCTTTGGCCCAGGCCCAGGGCCCAGGCCCAGGCCCAGGCCTAGGCCCAGGCCCAGGCCCAGGCCCAGGCCCAGGCCTAGGCCCAGGGCCCAGGCCCAGGGCCCAGGCCCAGGCCCAGGGCCCAGGCCCAGGCCTAGGCCTAGGCCTAGGCCTAGGCCCAGGCCCAGGGCCCAGGGCCTAGGCCTAGGCCCAGGGCCCAGGGCCCAGGCCCAGGCCCAGGCCCAGGCCCAGGCCAGGCCTGTGGCCTAGGCCTAGGCCCAGGCCCAGGCCTAGGCCCAGGCCCAGGCCCAGGCCTAGGCCTAGGCCTAGGCCCAGGCCCAGGCCCAGGCCCAGGCCCAGGGCCAGGCCCAGGCCCAGGGCCCAGGCCTAGGCCCAGGCCTAGGCCCAGGCCCAGGCCCAGGCCCAGGCCCAGGCCCAGGCCCAGGCCCAGGCCCAGGCCCAGGCCCAGGCCCAGGCCCAGGCCCAGGCCTAGGCCCAGGCCTAGGCCTAGGCCTAGGCCTAGGCCTAGGCCAGGCCCAGGCCCAGGCCTAGGCCTGGCCTAGGCCTAGGCCTAGGCCCAGGCCTAGGCTCAGGCCCAGGCCAGGCTCAGGCCTAGGCCCAGGCCCAGGCCCAGGCTCAGGCCTAGGCCCAGGCCAGGCCCAGGCCCAGGGCCCAGGGCCTAGGCCCAGGCCCAGGCCCAGGGCCCAGGCCCAGGCCCAGGCCCAGGCCCAGGCCCAGGCCCAGGCCCAGGCCTAGGCCCAGGCCCAGGCCTAGGCCTAGGCCCAGGCCCAGGCCCAGGCCCAGGCCTAGGCCCAGGCCCAGGCCCAGGCCTAGGCCCAGGCCCAGGCCTAGGCCCAGGCCCAGGCCCAGGCCTAGGCTCAGGCTCAGGCCTAGGCCTAGGCCCAGGCTCAGGCCCAGGCCTAGGCCTAGGCCCAGGCTCAGGCCCAGGGCCCAGGCCCAGGCCCAGGCCCAGGCCCAGGCCCAGGCCCAGGCCCAGGCCCAGGGCCCAGGCCCAGGCCCAGGCCCAGGCTCAGGCCCAGGCCCAGGCCCAGGGCCCAGGCCCAGGCCTAGGCCCAGGCCCAGGCCCAGGCCCAGGCCTAGGCCCAGGCCCAGGCTCAGGCCCAGGGCCCAGGCCCAGGCCCAGGCCCAGGCCCAGGCCTCAGGCCCAGGCCCAGGCCCAGGCCCAGGCCCAGGCTCAGGCCCAGGCCCAGGCCCAGGCCCAGGCCCAGGCCCAGGCCCAGGCCCAGGCCCAGGCCTAGGCCCAGGCCCAGGCCCAGGCTCAGGCCCAGGCTCAGGCCCAGGCCCAGGCCCAGGCCCAGGCCCAGGCCCAGGCCCAGGGCCCAGGGCCTAGGCTCAGGCCCAGGCCCAGGCCCTAGGCCCAGGCTCAGGCCCAGGCCCAGGCCCAGGCCTCAGGCCCAGGCCTAGGGCCCAGGCCCAGGCCTAGGCCTAGGCCCAGGCCCAGGCCTAGGCCCAGGCCCAGGCCCAGGCCTAGGCCCTAGGCCTAGGCCTAGGCCCAGGCTCAGGCCCAGGCCCAGGGCCTAGGCCCAGGGCCCAGGCCCAGGCCAGGGCCCAGGCCCAGGGCCAGGCCCAGGCCCAGGCCCAGGCTCAGGCCCAGGGCCCAGGCCCAGGCTCAGGCCCAGGCTCAGGCTCAGGCCCAGGCCCAGGCCCAGGCCTCAGGCTCAGGCCCAGGCCCAGGCCCAGGCCCAGGCCCAGGCCCAGGCCTAGGCCTAGGCCTAGGCCCAGGCCCAGGCTCAGGCCCAGGCCCAGGCCCAGGGCCCAGGCCCAGGCCTAGGGCCTAGGCCCAGGCCCAGGCCTAGGCCCAGGCCCAGGCCCAGGCCCAGGCCCAGGCCTAGGCCCAGGGCCCAGGCCCAGGCCCAGGCCAGTGGCCCAGGCTCAGGCCCAGGCCCAGGGCCCAGGCCCAGGCCTAGGCCCAGGCCCAGGCCTAGGCCCAGGCTCAGGCCCAGGCCCAGGCCCAGGCCCAGGCCCAGGCCCAGGCCCAGGCCCAGGCCCAGGCCTCCAGGCCCAGGCCCAGGCCTAGGCCTCAGGCCCAGGCCCAGGCCCAGGCCCAGGCCCAGGCCCAGGGCCTAGGCCCAGGCCCAGGCCCAGGCCCAGGGCCTAGGCCTAGGCCCAGGCCTAGGCCCAGGCCCAGGCCCAGGCCTAGGCCCAGGCCTAGGCCCAGGCCCAGGCCTAGGCCCAGGGCCTAGGCCTAGGCCCAGGCCCAGGCCTAGGCCCAGGCTCAGGCCCAGGCTCAGGCCTAGGCCTAGGCTTCAGGCTCAGGCCCAGGCCCAGGCCTCAGGGCCCAGGCCCAGGGCCCAGGCCCAGGCCCAGGGCCCAGGCCCAGGCCCAGGCCCAGGCCAGGCCCAGGCCCAGGCCCAGGCCCAGGCCTAGGCTCAGGCCTAGGCCTAGGCCTAGGCCCAGGCTCAGGCCCAGGCCCAGGCCCAGGCCAGGCCCAGGCCTGAGGCCCAGGCCCAGGGCCCAGGGCCCAGGCCCAGGCCCAGGCCCAGGCTCAGGCCCAGGCCGCAGGCCCAGGCCCAGGCCCAGGCCCAGGCCCAGGCCCAGGCCCAGGCCCAGGCCTCAGGCCCAGGCCCAGGGCCCAGGCCTAGGCCCAGGCCCAGGCCCAGGCCCAGGCCCAGGCCCAGGCCCAGGCCCAGGCCCAGGGCCCAGGCCCAGGCTCAGGCCCAGGCTCAGGCCCAGGGCCTAGGCCCAGGGCCCAGGCTCAGGCCCAGGCCCAGGCCCAGGCCCAGGCCCCAGGCCAGGCCTAGGCCTAGGCCAGGCCTAGGCCCAGGCCTAGGCCTAGGCCCAGGCCCAGGCCCAGGCCCAGGCCTAGGCCCAGGCCCAGGCTCAGGCCCAGGCCCAGGCCCAGGGCCCAGGGCCCAGGCCCAGGCCCAGGGCCCAGGCCCAGGCCCAGGCCCAGGCCCAGGCCCAGGCCCAGGCCTAGGCCTCAGGGCCTAGGTTTAGGGCCTAGGTTTAGGTTTAGGTTTAGGTTTAGGTTTAGGTTTAGGTTTAGGTTTAGGTTTAGGTTTTAGGTTTAGGTTTAGGTTTAGGTTTAGGTTTAGGTTTAGGTTTAGTAGTTTAGGTTTAGGTTTAGGTTTAGGTTTAGGTTTAGGTTTAGGTTTAGGTTTAGGTTTAGGCCTAGGCCTTAGGCCTGCAGGCCCAGGCCCAGGCCCAGGCCCAGGCCCAGGCCCAGGCCCAGGCCCAGGCCCAGGGCCCAGGCCCAGGCCCAGGCCCAGGCCCAGCCCAGGCCTAGGCCCAGGCCTAGGCTCAGGCCCAGGCCTAGGCCTAGGCCCAGGCCCAGGCCCAGGCCCAGGCCCAGCCTAGGCTCAGGCCCAGGCCCAGGCCCAGGCCTAGGCCTAGGCCTAGGCCCAGGCCTAGGCCCAGGCCCAGGCCTAGGCCCAGGGCCAGGCCCAGGCCCAGGCCCAGGCCCAGGGCCCAGGCTCCAGGGCCCAGGGCCTAGGCCCAGGGCCCAGGCCCAGGGCCTAGGCCTAGGGCTCAGGCCTGCGCCCCAGGCCCAGGCCCAGGCTCAGGCCCAGGCCCAGGCCCAGGCCCAGGCCCAGGCCCAGGCTCAGGCCCAGGCCCAGGCCTCCAGGCCCAGGCCCAGGCCAGGCCCAGGCCCCCAGGCCCAGGCCCAGGCCCAGGCCCAGGGCCCAGGCCCAGGCCCAGGCCCAGGCCCAGGCCCAGGCCCAGGCCCAGGCCCAGGCCCAGGCCCAGGCCCAGGCCCAGGCCCAGGCCCAGGCCCAGGCCCAGGCCCAGGCCCAGGCCCAGGCCCAGGGCCAGGCCCAGGCCCAGGCCCAGGCCCAGGCCCAGGCCCAGGCCTCAGGCCCAGGCCCAGGCCCAGGCCCAGGCCCAGGCCCAGGCCCAGGCCCAGGCCCAGGCCCAGGCCCAGGCCCAGGCCCAGGCCCAGGCCCAGGCCCAGGCCAGGCCCAGGCCCAGGCCCAGGCCCAGGCCCAGGCCCAGGCCCAGGCCCAGGCCCAGGCCCAGGCCCAGGCCCAGGCCCAGGCCCAGGCCCAGGCCCAGGCCCAGGCCCAGGCCCAGGCCCAGGCCCAGGCCCAGGCCCAGGCCCAGGCCCAGGCCCAGGGCCCAGGCCCAGG